>NC_087188.1:9303734-9326234 GCF_035594125.1 Scylla paramamosain
AGCCGATCCCCAGCCCAGCCCTGGCCATGTCAAGCCAGTCTCCAGGGTGGCCGGGGCGCCAGTGACCCACGGCCACCAGCCGGGGCCTCAGGGCTCTTCCCTGCGGCTGCCGAGGTTCGGGCCCCACCCGGACCCCTCGCGACCACCCTCAGGGCCCCTGGGCTTCACCCCCGTTAGACTCCCGGTGGATAAGACACGACGACCGCCGGGTAACGACCAGCGCGCTGTCAGCTTGTTGCTGACTGAGCAAGGGCCCAAGGTATCTGCCGAGCGTCGGCCCACCGAGCAGCAGCAGCAGCAGCAGCAGCAGCAGCAGCATTCCCCTGGCAGCGCGCTCAGCGTGTCCATTGTGGGGTCCCTTGCCGCTGCCCAAGCAGAGGCAGAGAGCGGCTCCAGCGACCGCGTGCCTCGGGTGAGCGAGAGTAACGGCCACAAGCACTTGGAGCACCCGCCCTTCAAGTACTCGGAGGGCGCCTCTCCCCCCTTGTCCATCAGGCAGGTGTCCCGCTACACCTCCAGCGCCTCGGAGACCGGCGCAGTGTCCAAGCCCTCGCAAACCCTTGCAGTGACGCTCTCCGCCACGCACTCCACCTCCTCCTCCTCCTCCAAATCTTTGCCTCAGAGCCTAACGGTGGAGCCGCGCTCCGTGTCCGTGACTTCCAGCTGCGGCGTGCCCAGGACCAGGTCCCCCACCCTCTCCCCGGACCACAGCGGCCTGTCCGCCCTTGACCTGCCCGCCCTGCACATGGGCCTGCCGCTCCACACCTCCAGCTTCTGCATGAGTCCCGACCAGGTGGTGGGCGCCAGCGGCTCGCCACTCAGGCCCAGCGACCCCGCCTTCCTGCTGCATATGTCCAGGTTCCCGGGCTCCCTCCCCCTGCCCCTCGGCCTCGACCTCACCCTCAAGTCTGGTAAGTGTCACTTGCCAAGCTGTACTAGTAGAAGTAGTGGTAGAAGTAATAGTAGTGCGTAACATTATTAGTAGCAATAGTAGCAGTAGCATCATTAGTAGCAGTAGCAGCAGCAGCAGTAGTAGTAGTAGCAGTAGTAGCAGTAGTAGTAACAACAGCAGGTGTTGTGATAGTGGTGGTCGGGGGTCAGTCTTGCGGAATACTCAGTGTTGTCTTTCCTCGCCTGGCAGAGCTGGGCAAGAGTCCCATGGACACCCTCAACATGAGCCTGGAGAGTTCCTTCCACAACGGCACCACCTCGCCCTTCCTCTCCCTGCAGAGGATACGAGAAGCGTCCCTGTAAGTACCGTTTTGATTGCTTCCTTGATTGTGAGTGTGGCACAAGCCTGAAATATGATAACGTGCCTGTGTCTCGCCATCTTGCCTCACCTGGGCTGTGTCCTGCCCCCAGAGCCCTTTACGGGAAGAGATCGCTGAGTGAGAGTCCCTCGCCGCCTCCCCTGGCCGGCACCCGCCTCTCTTCACCGCCCCACACCACCGCCCTTACCTCCTCCACCATCTCCTCCTCGTCCTCTTCCTCGTCCTCTCCTTCGTCGCCCCCTGCAGGCGCTCGTCCCCCTGGCCGTCCCCCTCCCCCGTCCGCTGACTACCCGGAGGTCCTCAGGAGGCGGAAGGCTCACCGCTGCGATTTTGAAGGCTGTGAAAAAGTGTACACTAAGAGTTCACACTTGAAGGCACACAAACGTACACACACAGGTAAGCATCCTGATTAATGGCATCTGGTGACATGATTAATTGGTGACAATGGCGGTGCAGGTACCCGCATTGTGTGCTGTGTTCACCACTCGTGTTAAGCTCAAGTGTTTTTCTTCTCCCTGCAGGAGAGAAGCCGTACCAGTGCACGTGGGACGGCTGCAAGTGGAGGTTCGCACGGTCGGACGAGCTGACGCGCCACTACCGCAAACACACGGGCCAGAAGCCCTTCAAGTGCCAGCTGTGTCAGCGGTCCTTCTCGCGGTCAGACCACCTCTCGCTGCACATGAAGCGGCACTGAGGGCGCGGAGCCGCTAGGGATGAAGGAGACTCCGCTGACGAGATGCCTCCCTCTCCCGCGCAGAGCGAGCCTTCTCCACCTGTGATAACTGTGCATTTGTTGGTGAGACGAGCGGAACGAGGGATTGCCTCAGTCACTAGGTCGCACCCCGCGGCCACCGTCCTCCTGGCCGAGGCGCGCTTGCCCCGGAGCCTTCGGAAGGTACGAGTGAAGGATGTGTATTCGATCTCACGCGTTTTAATTATTTAAATTTTATCAAGAATGTTTGCAACATTGAGCAGCCTCCTGTCAGTATTACCAACGCCGCAAGGGTCGTCCCTCCTATCCCCCCACTAATGGCGGCTTCGGGGCTGCGGGCGGGTCAGCAGGTGACAGTGAAGCAGCGCCCCCCGCTCCCCTCCCGCCCCTACTATTGCTGCGACATCGAGATGAGGAAACACTTACACTGGAGAGAATGGCACCAGATGAGCATGTTTACTCTGAATTAGAACGTGCATTTCTATTTCCTGGAAGCCGCGAGGCTCAGCTTCCCCGCGGCTAGCGGCACCACGCGCCGGAAGTCTGTGTGACAGGCGGGCGGCGGGGCGACGCCGGAGCAGCAACAATGGTGCTACTGCAGAGACGCGTCGTTGTGCAGCGTGTTCCCGAGGTCTGAGGGCCCATGGGCCTCCTAGGCCTGCAAGATTATATTTTCTGTAGCACATTCTATCTGGATATATTTTTTATACTGCCATACATGTACATGTTTCTTGTGGTTGTCTGTGATCTTGTCTGGATGTAGGCTAAGCGCTTCTGTTGTTATTGTTTCGATGTTTTGCGTGTTTGTTTGTGATGATTTTTTTTCTTGTGTGACTCGCGGTGTTGGACGATCGTAAGTCCATCCTGAGAGGCAGACATGCCCTCCTCTGTGCGTCTGTTCCTGTTCGTTCACCTCTACACTCAGCACTCAGCCTCACCACTGGTCAAGGATTCTCTCTGAACCCGCGTCGAAGGAGGAGCTGCCTGGCGGCGCCACGCCCTCCCTTACTACATATCACCTCTCCGACACTCGCCAGATGGTTGCATTGCGCGGCGAGTGTTGTGGTCATCCTGTCTCCGTCCCGTAGTCGTAGTGGGAGTGAGGAGTGACCGCCGCCTAGAGGGTCGCCGCGGCGGGTCACGGTCAGCCCGGCGCCTCGGCACCAGCAGCCTGTGCCGGGAATTAATCATCTTGTCCGTGGGTTTACCTGACGACCCGCTGTGATGATGCAACTCCCTGCTGGGACTGCGTGGCCACGACCCCTCCCTCCCCCGTCCCCCGGAGCCCCCAGTCCCCTAGGCCTCCATCAAGGACTAAGTCGCTCTTTCTATCACAGTCTTCCATTATCACGAAGTACAAATAACTTTTCTCTCCTTGTAAATAGGTGGCTTTCCTTTCTCTCTCCTTCTCGGGAAGATAACTACGTAGATAACTATTTAAAAGTAGTTGAAGTCGACTAAGAGCAAGCCACGCGCCGCTACCCTCGAGCCGCTAAGGACTCGCCGGGTTCTTAGCAGGAGTTTGTATTCCAGGCGGCGTCCGTCCCTCTGAGACTCTGAGGTGAAGGTCACGTTGGGAATAGTTGACCTGACCTCCACTCCAGGCCTCTCGTAGTCATTGTGAAAGGAAAGGGACTGACTCGCCTCCTCCTCCTCCTCCTCCTCCTCCTCCTCCTCCTCCTCCTCTTCCTCCTCCTCTTCCTCCTGTCACACCTGCCTTACCAACCTTGATTCATCTCTTTACCTGAGTGCCGTGAAATATTTAAAGGTGATTCACTTTACTTTTGACTCTGCAGCGGACTTTCTCTTTTCTTAGTTCTTGGGAGAAACTCGCTGAATTAGACACATCCTGTACACTCCCAGATCCCTCAACGGTTCTTCCTGACGCTCGCCTTTCGTTCCCGCCTCCCCCTCCCTCGCCGCACCCCGATCCTGGCTGCTGGCGGCTGGACGCTCTAACTTGGCGGGGAAGGGAACGAGGTGGCGGGGCGGGGCGGGGCGGGGCAAGCACTCTGTCTTTGGTAGTTCACGTGAATTATTTGTACAAAGACGAGCAATGCCACAAGACTCGTTTGAGGTTAAAAAATGAGCTATTAAATGCACTCTTCTCCCTTTAACCACTTCCCTTCCCCCATTCCCCATTCTGCCTTTCCTCCTCCCCCTTTCCCTTCCCCTCTCGGTAACCCGTGGAGCCGCTTCGCATTAAGTGCCATAAACTTAAAGGGTCGTTTTGGGGTTCCTTTCCCCTTTTTTTAAGGAAGACTCGGGGGTGGTGGGGCGAACCTAGAAGAGACCTTTTTTTTCTATACCTTTCTTCGTAGGGAGTCCTTTAGAGGCTTTAAATGCTCTCTGGAAAGCGTGAGGGCGTGATGGAGGAGAGAAAGGAGTCCTGCGTTGTCTCTTCCTTCCCTGACGTGTGGTGGCGAGGAAGGAGAGGAAGGAAGAATAACGGGAAGTCGAAGATAATATTTGCCGTCGATCATTTGGCGGTCCGTTTTCTCCTCTTAATGTAGTCGCCCCTTTGACCTCCCGTTTTCTATTCCCCGCGAGCTATTTATGTGTTGATCTTAGTTGATTTACTACCCTCGGGCTTTTGTCGTCGTGTTTTCTTTCTTGTTTTATATGTGTTCCTGTGGCTGTGTGTGTGTGTGTGTGTGTGTGTGTGTGTGTGTCGTCCAGTCATCGTCGGGTAGTGTGGTTAAGGTGTTGTGTAAACCTCATTGTCTCTCGTCTGTCCCGTCACGTCCTATCGTCACATCTCCCCCGTCCCGTCCCGTCCCCCCGTCAGTTCTGTCCACAAGTGTTAATCTGGTTCTTCATCAATGCATCAGACACTGCAGTAATGTAAACAATCAAGTCACCAATAAATATGCAACAAGACACACCACTAATGAACCTTGGAATGTTGCGGTAAATGTTGTGTTGCTTCATTGTAATTTCCAGAGCAGCACTTGGATTCGAAAGTCATAAATGATCAGCTGATTCATGTCATTGTGTTGCAAGGAGTATGGGTGTTTCTGTGAGCGTCCTCAGAGGCACGCAACTCAATGAGAGACGGTCTAGCTGTATGTAGGTCCTCCACACACACACACACACATACACACGCACACACACACACACATCCTATTCCTATCCTTCGAATTCTGTATCCTCCCTCTTGACCAGTGGTTCCCAAACTATTTTGCATGACTTTCCGTCTTTTGCTTCAAACAATCGCACGCCACCTCACCCCTCACCGACTTTACTGTTTGCTTTAATGTAATAAAATTTTACAGTTCATAATTATCACTATGATAAAAAAAAAAGAGGTTCGTTTGCGTTAAAACAAATGAAACAAATAATAAAGGGACGAGAGATTTTAATCAACATTTGCTTTTCGGAGTAATTTCAATGATTTTTGGCCAGATGGTTTCACGTTCCCAGTGTATCCTCTTCACCCCGCCTTGGACTCCCCCCCCTTTCCCCCAAAGTTTGTGAGCCACTGTTCTAGACCAGGAATTGTCCAAGTATCAGCTTTTCATGCACATTCCTATTTCCTCTCCACCTCACAACATGCCATCAGGAGACAAGTGTCCTAATAACCTCGTGAAGGCTGCTGGCATCCCTACGGCCACAGGGACTCGTGCAGGAGCTGGACCGTAGACCCACCGAGTTCCCTCCTGGTCCTGCCCTCCAGCAACACTCCCCAGTCCAGTGTTGCAAGTGGCTGCAGGATTCAGTGTTGTGTTGAGGGGATGACTGCTCTGCGTTGCTCTAGACCTCATGTGATCTGTGTTGTGCGAGATGCATTTAGTGTTTCTATTATAAAATCTAGATGACTATTTTTGTAAGATAAACAGAGATTCCAGAATTCAATAGTATTATATTGAAGTGTAAATCCTTGTACATACAATCTCCTTTATAATATAAATAATATAATATAATACGGTTGCTCCTGTTTAACGTGTTTTTCTTCCCTGCATGAAAGTAAGAGAGAAAGAACAAAAAAAAAAAAAGCAATCACACTAAGGACACACCAACAAAAACAAATCATCCTTGACCCACAAACACAAATCAAAACAAAACACGACTTTGAAGCTTCATTAAAACTCGAACGATACAAACCCTTCACTGAAACACCTCATGATGCAGCAAAAAACGAAACTCGCCAGTTAGTCAGCGGCAAGCAGAGAGCAGACACGCCTACAGCCACACCACTCCACCACCACCACTACCACCAGGAAAGTGAGGGAGACACCAGCAGTGGAAATGAAGTTATCAGAATTGCTTTACTGCGGGGAACAATGGCTGACTGCGCTACTGAAATTGCTTATTAACATATAAGTGCAGGTGAGTCAAGGTGGATCAAGCGGCTACCGGCGTTACCTGTTAATTTCCACGCCGCCGTAACTCTGCTCTCACCTGAGTTAGTAGCCAGGTGACGTCACAGGCTAGGTGCCCCGCCCACCTGTGAGCCATACCGGGAGAGAGTAGGGAGGGGGGTTGTGCAGGAGTGAATCTGGACATAAAGAGCTTAGAGAGGAAACATACATACATACATAAATAAACATACATACATAAAAATAAAGAGATGGCGGGGGGGGAAGGAAAAACAGACGCTACACATACATACACACAGCCAAGAGCAAGAGACATGCAGACAGACAGGCGGATTAACGGACGCATAGACAGACGCACAGCGAAGGAGGGAGAGTAAGAGTATAAATAAAAGCTAGAATGAGCGAACGAAATATAATATAGCAATTACACCATACACTTCTCATACCTTTTCCTTAATGTTGCCATAGAAATTGAACATACATCAGACACCTACGAAAAATAAAGGTGAATAAAAATAAAAAAATAAACATAAGGAAGTGTGTAATAAAGGATGACTCTACGGTTTCAGAACAGAATGGTAATTGCAATAGCGTGTCTCGGTAACATTTGGACGTGGATCTTGACAACTTCACTGCATCGTAGGAGGGAGAGAGAGAGAGGGAGAGGGAGACGGAGAGTGGACGGAGAAACTCTTACACATTTCCTCCTTGTCTCCTCTTCGCTCCATCTTCTTTCCTCCCCACGCGTTGCCTCTCTCTCTCTCTCTCTCTCTCTTTCTTATGAGCCCTTCTTTCCTCCTATCTACTCTTTCCTTCTCTTATCATCTTCTCTCCTCCTCATACACTCTGCTCTTCTCTCCTATCTCTTCGCCCGGTTTTTCTCTTCCTCCTCCTCCTCCTCCTCCTCCTACTCCTCCTTTCTTCCTTCAAGTATCCCTTTATCTCTTCAGTCCCTTTCTCCATTCTACTCCTCCCTTTCCAGCGTCCTCCTCCCATTGCTCCTCCTCTTCTGCTATCACAATCACCTCCTCCTCTTCCTCCTCCTCCTCCTCCTCCTTCCCCACGCTCCATCACGCCTTTCCAAGATTAATATCGTCCTTAGTGCACACACACACACACACACACACACACACACACACACACACACACACACACACACACACACACACACACAGGCAGTATATATTGGAAAGGTCGGTTCAGGTCCCATAATGCATCGGTTACGTTCAGGTCAGATCGCTCAAAACCGGTTGATCTTTGACCCGACTGATGCCGAAATGAGATGAAATCGTCAATAAAATCAGAAGACCCGCTATGAGAGAACCTGGAGTGTGTGTGTGTGTGTGTGTGTGTGTGTTGTGCCTAAAATTTGTAGATTCATTTTGTATATGCGACACGTAAATATCTTTTTTTATGTTGGATTTTTTGTTGTTTAGTTTTTGCATATTTTCTTCTTTCTCTCGCTCTTAATTATTTATAACTTATACATTACGAAAGACAGGCGTGTCAATTACGACCAGAAATGCAAGTAGGAAGACAAGACCCACGAGATGGTTTCATTTTCGTCTTTTTTTTTTCCACAACTGAAATTACAATAGTGAAAAAAAGTATCATAAACGAGTCAGTACAATGAAGAATTGAATAGTATTGTTTTAAGAATTTTATATCCACTTTTAGTATCAGGAACGTAACTTTCAAGACATTTTTAATATAATTGTTCACTTACACACTTGTCATCTTAGTATATCTTGTTTTATTTAAAAGAAACGCTTCAGGTAATAGATAAAGAGGCACTTACTTTATCTCATCTCAAAACTCCACATTACGAACATTACACTCAGAAACAACTAAACGCTCCCCAGATTCCTACGCTAATACTGTACAAGGGATCGAATTGGAAGAAACGCACTCGTGAACAAATGGCGATCGGTCTCTGCATCACCAGACCAAGACCACTCACGAGGAGGTTTGTTGGGGGGTAAAAATAATGGCTGGTTCGCCGTTAATCCCAGACTCACGGTGGGGCGCCTGGACGATCGGACAGAGGAGGAGGAGGAATAGGACGAGGAGGAGGAGGGGGAGGCTCAAGGTGTATCCCTGCATTGATAGTCTCCTCTGGCCTGATGTATTTTCATGATTGCATTTTGTCTGACGGAGTCTGTATTCTTTCTTTATATTCAGCAGTGGTAGTGGTGATAGTGGTGGTGGTGGTGGTGGTCGTCGTGGTGAAAGTAGTACTAGTGATAGTAGTAGTAGTAGTAACAGTAGTGGCAGTGGCAGTAGTAGTAGGGGCGAGGAATATGTTAGTAGTAGCAGTGGCAGTAGAGGTAATAGTAGACAAGTAGTATTAGTAACAGAAATAGTAGGAACAGAAATGGAAATAGTAATGAGAGAAATAGTAGCAGTAACAGCAACAGAAAGAGTAGCAGCAGCAGTAGAAGCAGCAGCAGCAGCAGCAGTAGCAGCAGCAGCAGTAACCCGATATCTCCCCCTCGCCATATATAGCCAAGCCTGGGTCAGCAGGGGCACGGGGACGCCATATAACAGAAGGGGAATCAGGTAAATAATAGCAGGATAGATACATACCTTTGACTCCCAGGTGATAACATACACCTGTACCCCAAACAAGGTCCCTCAGATGCTCACCCCTTAGCCCCCCCTTAGCCACAGCCCGCCGCGTACGTAACATATGCATAGGCAGCTCTTTGTATCAGCTCCTATATGGGGGAGATAGGAGGGGGTGGAATGATGACAGATGAGGTGATGGGGAGCGTGGGTGATGGATGGTCGGGGGCGAGTTTCAGACTGCGTGTGGCTACCGCTGTGAAGGGTGAAAAGAAGGTGATAGTGAGGCTGCTGTCGCCGCTTGTGTGTGTGTGTGTGTGTGTGTGTGTGTGTGTGTGTGTGTGTGTGTGTGTGTGTGTGTGTGTGCCGCCAAGCAAATTGCACGCTGTCCACACCCATGTACTTATTCCTTTGTTACTTACAATACCATCATTTCTTGCCTCCTCTCTCTATCTCCTTCTCTCTCTCTTTCCCATCACATCATCATAATGACGGTACCCATGTACTGCTGCTCAGACCTCCCTCGCTTTCTAGTCTTCTTCTTCTTCTTCTTTTATTTTTTCTCCTCCTCCTCCTCCTCCTCCTCCTCCTCTCCCTCTTCACATTCACACATATATTCTCATTCTCGTCCTTATACTACTTTCAACTCTTCCTCTGTATCCCCCTCACTCATACACATACACACTTCCTCAACACAGCTTCCTTACTCCTTATACTTCACTGCTTAGTCTTCCTCATTGACTCCTTCCCTCATTCTTCTTCGCTCTGATGCACACAATCACACATCCTCATCCCATGCATCATCCACTGGAGAAACGTCCTTCCATCTCATCTAACGCAGTATTCTCTTCCTCGTAACTCACTTTCTAACCTTCTTTCTTCTTTTTTTCTTTCTCACATACTTAATTCATCGCCTCCCCCACATCTCCCCCAGAGTCTTTACATATCATATCCTAACGCAATATTCTTTTCCCCGCCCTGCCTCCCGGGGTCTTGGTATCACCCCATCTCCTTCCTCGCGCCCTCACACTCGCCAGTCCTATATAGAGCTATCAGGAAGACGGATGGTGTCATTTGTATAATAGTCTCTCTCTGACAACACACTCAAAAACTTTAAGAACACTATTATATTGCGTAAAACCTTGTTGCTCACTCCGCCCCGCGCGCGTCCGTTCTTCCTTCCAGCAGGGGAATGAGAGATCATCAAGAAGTTCTTATGTTTTCCAGTCAGTATTGCTTCGTGGGAGGCTGCTGTGTGTGTGTGTGTGTGTGTGTGTGTGTGTGTGTGTGTGTGTGTAGTCATTTCCGAGAGATAGCATGGCACAGGTGTATTTCTTTTCGTGTCTCGTTAGTTTTGGCTGAGGTAACGTTTGCTGGTAATGAAACAGCAGTCGTCCTATGCGTGTTTTTGAATCCGTTACTGCAAGAGAACTATTTGTCTTAAAACAGCAACCGTTCGTGTGTTTGTGTGTGTGTGTGTGGTGACGGCCGCGGCACCTGTCTCGAATTTGTGATAATTGTAAACTCAGGTTGATAGAAATTACCGTGTATCTGCGTTGAGGGTTATCTGGTGAAACCCAATCTCAGAGGACCACTACCGCTCACCTGGAACACCTCTAATTACCTGGAAGGAACTGGAAGGACCGGGGGAGGTAGAGTTGTGTGATTTCAGTTTGTTTTTTCCTGTTGTGTTCTTCTCTTTCTTCTCGTTTTCCTGGTGGAGCTACAAGGAAATGTGTCTTTGTTACGAGGAAAAGCAGCAGAGTCAGGTTTGTGAAAAAGCTGCTTGATTCTGTTTAATTTCAGTGTTTCGTGATTGTGCTTAGTAAAATTAGAACATAAAAAAAAAGAGGCATAAATTAGGAACAAATAGTGTTTATTTCTGGGGTAGCTTGTTTTTACTGAAGTTTGTTGCAAAAACGTTATTTTTTTTTTCTCTGAATTACGTTTTACAGTTGCTTGTTGTTACGTGATGATCAAGTGTTCAACAAAACTCACAGCAAGTCTCTTTATGCGCCACGGAGCATGTTAGCAGAAGACTCGTGACAAACACTAGAAAACTTTTCAAAATTGGTAGACCGACAAATCTTAAAATATACAAAAAAAAAAAAAGTTTATTCATATACGAGATAAGTTGAGAAAAGAAATAATAAATCTGTGGAGTTTATTTGACTAAGCTATCAGGGAGGTCCTTAAAATTGTGTCAAAAATATTAAAAGACGCTAAAACTTCCTAAACAGAAAACGTGATTAACCCCTTTAGGAAAAGTCAATACGTCAAGTAGATATCCTGCTATGCTATCACTTGCGTCCCAAAACAGTGTAAAAATATCTGAAAAAACCCAAATAAGACAAACTCACTAAACAAGGAAAGGAAAATAACACCCTTTAAAAATTCATTCGGAAACTCGCGTTGGGTCCGAAAGGGATGTCCGGGTGTACGGAAAACAACAGCCATGGGGATTGACTCGAGATAACCGGATTTTTAACCATCATTCTTGTCCTTTGCGGCTCCGGGCGATTATAGGATTTTAAACATCGTCGTGACTCAACCCGGAGGTGTGTTTAGAAGACTGGTGAAGGGGGGGAGGGGAAGAGAAGGGTCAGAAGGAGCAGGATGAAAGTCGAAGTTTATGTAACCGGTTGGGCGTGATGGCAAGGCTGGGGATCCTCTCCGCTGCTTGACCTGTATCTAGGAACGGTTTTGAGTCTCACAAGTACTGTTTTGAAAGGCCACGGAGATGACTAGTCGGGTTCACGTGGATGTTATACTGATTGACAATACAGAATACGTGATAAACTACTACTATAACCATAAAAGCAGCCTAAGAACGCCCACTAGAGCCAGATAAATGCCAAAAATAAGACGCAGCAGTGTTTTGCGAATGTGTTTTCTCGTCTCCTTAGCTTCTTGGCGAGTTTTTGAAATTGCTTTGGTCGGAGGGTGTTCCTGGAAGGGCGGTGAGAAATACAGGTTGAAGATGATGATTATAAGGAGGAGGATGTAAGAAGCTGCTTGTTCCTGAGGCCTTGATAGGAGGATGCTTGGACGCTGGTGAGAGATGAGGGTGATGATGATGGTTGTGATGATGAGGAGGAGGAGCAGGATGGTACAGGCTTGCGGATGCAGTTCACTCTAAGATAAGATAAGAAGAAATGATTTTTTTCTTCCATTTTACATGCTAGGGAGCCGGTGAGGGACTGCAAAAGTGAAAATGAGTGAATAAGTGGATAAAAATATTTAGATATAGAAAAATATATAGGGAATTCTATTGTCACTGAAAGTTTACACGGAAAATCCTGAAAAGGTTGTTGGCCAAGTTGGTTTATGGGATGTTGTGAACTGCCTGTTTCACTATTTTTGTGGTTTGTTTTGAGTTTTCCTGTTTACTTATCTATTTTTTTCATATTCCCTCAGTGCGATGAAAATTTATATGAGAAGTGAAAAAATGCCTTTTTTATTTTTGTTTCCTTTAGGTTTTCGTTTGTTTATCTTCTTTTTTTTGTGTGTGTGTGCATTTAGAGAGTGCGGCGAAAATTTATTATATAGTGAAAAAATATATAGTTTTTATTTTATTTTGGAGGGAAAGGCTATTACTACTGAAAAGAAAAATGGAAAGAAAAATAAATAAAGAAGGAGTTGGTTCTTCGTGTGCATTCATCAGGTGTTTAATAGTTTTGACTCACGCAGATGAATGAATGAATCAGTGGAATCGTGATTGAAATATGTAATTGAAAGAAATAGCCTTCCATTAGCTGCAATATAAATAAACAATGAATGGATACAAAAATGGGAAGGAAAAAGGAAAAAATAAAATGGATATGCTCAACTTTTATGATTTGGGAAACATGTATATATTTTTTTTTTTTTTTAGATTTGCTATCTTTGAAGAAGGGAACGTACACAAAACATTAAAAAAATATATATATATCATGGAGATTTGAATAGGAAGGAACAAAAGAAGCTAGGAGTTAGGCTACATCTCTCTCTCTCTCTCTCTCTCTCTCTCTCTCTCTCTCTCTCTCTCTCTCTCTCTCTCTCTCTCTCTCTCTCTCTCTCTCTCTCTCTCTCTCTCTCTCTCTCTCTGTCTCCGTCTGTCTCCCTCTCTCCCTCTCTCCCTCACTCCCTCCCTCTCTCCTCCCTCTCCCTCTCTCTAGCGTGTGCCTGCATGCAACACTGGAGGAAGTGAGCCATTTTTCTCCCTCCACGAGACACAAAATTGCTGCCCAACAAGCCTGAAAATAAATACAGGTACAAAATAGAAAACAGGCGATTGATGTGCAAATTATAAGTGGGACGCGTGACCAATTAAGTGAATCAGCAGTAATATTAGTCAGGGCTGCTGCTTCGTCAGGGAGGGAGAAGCCGCCCCACCTTGCCTCGCAGATGTGGTGCAGGTGTGTGGGGCTGAGGGGCGCTGTAGACTCCTCATCAGGTGTACAGGTGAGGGAATAAACAGGATTTTTCTAGGCATTTGTTATGGTAGTCTTTGTTTGTCATGGAAGGATTCAACTTTCTCTAATTTGTGTGATGTTAAATAATGAACTGTTCCTTGTGGCTTCTCTAACTTTCGATGTTTTTTTTTTATTGTAGTTGAAAGACTGTAATACATTATAAGTTCTCCTCTTTTTGTAACAGAAGGTATATAAGAAAGCAAGAAGATATACAAACAAAGTAAACAGAAAAAAAAAAAAAAACATGCAATAGACGAGACCGAAGAGTTAATTAAATCTTTACAATTTCCACAGATTTCATTATCTTAAACAATACACCTTTCTAACCGCAAATCCTACAGTCCTTTCAGCGTACATGTAGGATATCCACATACTTAGAGGATGCTCAGGTTTCACGTAACAAGGCAAACACGACCGTCGCATGGCCTCGTGTCCCGCGCCTCGCCTGCCCAATGCCTGCCCTGCCGCCGAGCTATTTAGTCAGCTATTTTAGGACACCGTGGACATGTCTGGCGTGTGTGGGAAAGCGAGTGTTTGCAGAGGACGAGACTGTTGGCATTGGGGACATGGATCCTATCTGGTCGCCTTATCGGTAAGGTATCGGTGTGGAGTTTTCTTTCCAGTTCTTATCGCTGGAGAGTCCTCGGTATTCTTGTCTTTTTTGTGTGGTGGTGGTGTGTGTGTGTGTGTGTGTGTGTGTGTATGTGTGTGTGTGTGTGTGTGTGTGTGTGTGTTTGTATGTGTTCCGTTGAGTTCGTAATATTTTTTTTTTCGTGCGTTTCTGAATGTTTCGTTTGTTACATGCGGTTCTACACACACACACACACACACACACACACACACACACACACACACACACACACACACACACACACACACACATATATCAAGACGGATTACCACAATTGCAGACAGGATCCTACCCATTTAAATCCATAGGTGTCGTAGGCGTGCTCGGAGACTCCTGTAGGATGTCTAAGGATACGTGTAGGAGAGACGGATCACCTTTCCTACCCGATCCATGGGTCTGGGAGTCACGTGGGATCCGGGGAGGCGAGGGAGGATCAGAATCTTAGTATTGTGAACTGGACGTCAATTTATGCAAGTTACCTATGGAGTGAGGCAAGGCGGCAACGAAAACGGAGGCTGGAGTTGCGCTGAGGAAAAACGTAAGAAAAAAAATGGAGAGAAAGGAGAGAGAAAAAAAAGGTGGAGATTCGTTTCCCATCACCTTGACGGAGGAAGAGGAGGAGGAGGAGAGAAGCGTGCAGGGGGTCACATTGCTGATGATGGGGGTGGTCTTAGGTGGAGGAGGGTTGGAGGTACTGGGAGAGGAGAAGGAGGTGATAGGGGAGGCACTGGGGTAGGTACTAGGAGAGGTGGTGAAGGGAGTGGAGAGGGTGGTGGGGCAAGCGCAGGAAGGAGTGGGGGTGCAGTGTTAGGTGCCGCGGGGGGTCGGGACTCGGGTGGGGGTGTGGGATCCGAGTTTACGTCCAGTTATTGACTATAAAGCCAAGCGCTCCACCCTCCAGCAGGTGTAATCTTGCCGCCGCTGCCTGCTACTCCCTCCTGCTTCTCCCCGCGCATCCCCGAGTCTCCCTTCCTTATCAGATGCTGCGGTGGGCGTCGGCGTCTTAAAGGCAGAATGTTTTATCGTTAGTTTCGTCTCTCTCTGCCATTGACTTGCTTCTGTTCTTTTTAGCTTTATCTTTTTATAACTGGCGCCACTTGCTCTTTATTTATGCGTGGTGGTGGTGGTGGTGGTAGTGTGTGTGTGTGTGTGTGTGTGTGTGTGTGTCCTCTCTCTCAATTTCTTGTATTTTTATTCATCTGCTCTTTTCCAGCACTCCCTCCTCACATACACTCTTCCTTTCTATCTTCCCTCCCTCCCTCCTTACCTCCCTCCCTCCCTCTCTCCCTCCACAGTAGCAACAAAACGATGATAAAAGTGGTCTGATTTTAGTGTCCATTGAGGGATGACGAGATTAATGACACGGCAAGAAATGATCCACTTTGTACACCTTCAAGGGAGGTAGTGGAGCGAGGAGGCGGAGGAGGAGGAGGAGAAGGAGGAGGAGGAGGAGGAGGAGAAGGAGGAAGGGCCTTGTAGGATGGACGTTTTTAATGAAGCCAAGGAGAAACGGAAAGGAAGTAAAAAAATAATGAGTAGCGAATTCAGAAATGTTTGCTTAAATTTAATTGAAAGACTGCATCGTATTGTCTTCAGAGTATGTAGTTTCCAGTTCTCTTAATATTTTTTTCTACTTTTTATTTTTCATTGCATATCCATTTACACCGTCTGTATGATTTTCTTTTTTTCTTCTTCTTTTTAACCCACGGTGAAGGTCGATTACTTTCAACGTAGCAAGATTTTTTTTTCTTTCCTCAGGTTTAAAAGCCGCAATTTCCATCCTTCATCTCCCTTGTTATAGTGTTCTTTTACTTTATTTAATTTGCAAGACATTTCTCCATGCTCAAAAATTATACTCCCCTTCAGTACTCCGTGTCTTCTTTTTTTTCTTTTTAAGTGTTCTTTCCCACTGTTCAAAAGTTACTGATTTCATCCTTCAATGCCTCGTGTTCAGCTTTATTTTCTTTCCACATTCAAAGACCACAAGCCTCAGCCTTCAATCCGCGGGCTGTGGTGTTCTTTATCAGCGGGGCAGGTTAGTGAGTCACTCCCGCACACTCACACTCAGTCATTTGTTACGAGAGGAAACGTATCTCTTTTCTTTGTTAACTTCCCTCAATGCAATTCTCTGAAGTCTGGGCGGCGGACGCAACCCTCCTTCCATCGGGTGATTGATGACCGCGTGTGAGGCCAGCGAGGGACCCGAGGCTGCCTTTGTGTGGGGCACTGATTCGTAAACCTGCACGTAATTATCCTCAAAAGGTATGATTTTACCTTTCCTTCAGGGATACACGCCTTTGCTAATGTTTCGTTGGCTCAGACTCGCCTCGTGTTTGGAAACAAGACAACAGAAAGCAAGATAACAATTTTTCTCTTTCATTTTTATTCCCTGTCTCATAAAAAGTCTGGCTTCATTCACAGGATAATGGATGCATTGTTAGTGTACTAAGTGTGCTATCTTGGTAATGGCTTGCTTATTAGGTGTATTTAAAGGCAAGACAGCATAGAAAAGGATAACATTTTTACCTTTTAATTCTCCCCTGGTCTGGCGAAGGCCTGATTGGACGGGAGCTTCTCCACATCAAAACTTCACGGCCTGAAATATCAAGGCCTCACAAACCGATAAAATTTCACGGCCTAATTAAAGTTTTACAGGGTAGTAAAAAAATCACACACTCATAAGAATTGCTCAGTCCAATAAACTTAACGGCATAATAATGTAAATAATAATGATAATAGTAATAATAACACAAGATAAAACAAACATATAAATAAATAGATGGATGAATAAGTAAAAAGCAACAATTTAATAAACTACACAGCTCATTGAAAGTTCAGAGCCTAGGATCCTAACAGTCTAATAGGCATTCATAAAAGTGCAGAAATTTAAATGAATAAATAAATACGTAACTACATAAGTAAGTAGAATGAAAATGAATTAAGAAACTAAATAACTAAGTAACAAATTAAACTATCTTACTAAAGACAAAAAAAAAAAAAAAAACACACAGGCAATGATACGGATCTTTTCAATTACTCCATTACTAATTCAATGCTGTGAGAAAGGCAAGGACTTGGTGATGATGTAGAGGGTTCATCTAAGCTTATACGGGCAAGCTGAGAGCAAGTGTGGCTAAAGGTTAAGAGCTGTGGGTCATTTGACTAAGGGAGAAGATTAGCTTAGGAAAATGGTACGTCAGGCGGTCCCCCTTACCATTAATTACCTGTATGGTGAGAGAGAGAGAGAGAGAGAGAGAGAGAGAGAGAGAGAGAGAGAGAGAGAGAGAGAGAGAGAAGACTGATGGGAGAAAATACACAATGTTGACAAAAAATGGGAAAAAATAAACAGACGCAAAAACTGATAAGAAAAAAAAAGATAAGGAAACAAAAACAAAAATAGACAAAAAATAAAGGCAAAAAAGACAGACAGACAGAAAGAAAAAATAGAAGCATTGATAAAGAAGAAAAACAAACAAGAATTCACAAAACAGACAAAATAAAATAGAGAAATGCAGAAAACAGGAACCAGAGATAGAGGGAACCAATGGCAGAGCAAAACAGATAGACAGACAGAGAGACAGACAGACACACACACACACACACACACACACACAGAGACACAAGTGCTGCAGGGAGAGAGAGCTGAAGTAATAAAAATATTTATATGATAATATTATATGTGCCTTGGCCTTGAGGTAATGAGGGGAAAGTTTTGCTCAAGTCATTACACATAAATGGTATGTGGAAAAATGGAACTGTAATTCCCTAAGATCAGATGATCCTCTCGTGAGAAATTTAAGTCGAGGAAATGAGAAAAAAGTTAAATATTCTGACTTTTCATGCGGGAGTCGGTCGGTAGAAAGCTTAAATAGATTACAGTAAAATCAAACACACATCCCACGCATTGAAATCTCCAAAAAAAAAAAACACGTCAAAACTTAAATAATATATAGAATTGACATCCATAAGCTCACCTGTACAAAAAAAACTACCCGAGAAAATGTTAATTACTTTTACCTAAGATGGGGTATAATAATTCCTCGTGCAAGGTCTTGGTTTTGCAATTAAGGAAAAAAGACAAAGTGAAAGTAATTCCAAAAAAAAAAAAAAAAATGCTAACCAGGCTTAATACTGTAAACTTAACCATGCAAAATTAACTGATAGAAAATTTTGCTTGTAATGACGCAGTAATGACCACTACAGGAAGAGGAGGAGGAGGAGGAGGAGGAGGAGGAGGAGGAGGAGGAGGAGGAGGAGGAGGAGGAGAATGAGAACGAGGAGGAGAAGCTGGAAAAGGAGGAAAAGGAGGAATGAAAATAAGAAGACATAATCCTGGGAGATATAGAAGGAATTATTAACGAAAGGAAGGAGAGAGGAAGGGAAGGAAGGAAGGAAGGAAAGGAGCACAAAATGAGAAACAGAATGTATGATTGACTGAGCATAAGAAAGTAAGCAGAGAGAGAGAGAGAGAGAGAGAGAGAGAGAGAGAGAGAGAGAGAGAGAGAGAGGGTGATGAGAAAGAGAGCGAGAGAGGTTATGGAGCAAATCTTTTTCCGTCTCACAAGTTAATGAGCGTGTAGAGATGGCGCCGGAAGGACATTTCTCTCTCTCTCTCTCTCTCTCTCTCTCTCTCTCTCACCTCCATACAGCCCTACAACCATCCGTTCCTCCCTTTCTCCTCCTTCCATCCCCTTAGTCCTCCCTCCTTACCTCCACCTGCGACAAATAGGTTAATTATGCATATTACGAGCCAAGCTGGACAGGTAACATCACTTTCCGTCCGCCTGCAAATTAAGACCAGGTAATGAAAACTGTCATTGCACCTGAGGAGGTCAAACTTTACCTGAGAGAACCTATAGATCACGTTCCCTGCTTAGGCCTTCAATAGCCGCAGGTGAGAAAAAAAAAAACTAAACCTATATCATTTAATAGCGCTAATAAAGGTGATAGGATTTAATGAAAGGGACGCAGGTGAAGGGAAGGGGGAGGGGGGTGGCTGTAAAGGTATGGGAAAGATGGAAGAGGGTCTTTGGGGTGATGGGTTGATGGGAATGGTAAGTGAGAAAATGAATGGTTAGAAGTGGAGAAAGGAATGGGTAATTTTTTTCTGCTAGATGGAAAAGAGAGTTTACAGATGTGGATGGATAGAACGGTGAGAGTGGTGATTATGGTGGTGGTGACGGTGATTCTCAGCAGTGTGTGGTGTAGGGGGATGATACGGCGATAAGGATGATCTTGATAGTGATAAGATTGTGTGGATAGATGGTAAGATGATAAGGATGATGATGGTGATAGTGAGGAATAGGTACTTGTTGTCTGCATAGATGACAGGATAAAGATGGTTTTGATGATGAGTAAAGAATGAGATGATAACGATGAAAATTGTGGGTAGATATGATGAATAAACAGTAGATAAATAAATAAATAAATAAATAAATAAATAAATAAGTAGAGGGAAAGACGAATATGCATCAAAAAGAGCGTGAAGAGTGAAATAATGCATAACATAAACACAAAATAATACATCACACAAAATAATAACAAAACAAAACGGCAAAGGAAAATATAGAATTAGAGGAAGAAAGTTAAGGAAAACACAACTCGAGTGAAACCAACTAAAAATCATGATTCATGAGAGCAAAATATGATGACTTGCTATACACACAATTCAGTACAGCCATTTCCTCTCTCCAACCTTCCCTCCCTCCTCCCCATTCCCTCTTTCCCTCCCCCTTTCCCTCCCTGTTTCCCTCCCTCCACCTACGCCTCAGGCAAGTTACACTCCACACCACCCACATAACGCAGCAAGGAGTGGCGGAAACTCCTTAAAAATAGACCATGACAAGCTTCTCATTACTTCCCATGCCTCACCTGTATCTGCCTCATTACCATCTGCCAGGTGTTCGTCAGGGTCCAAATATACCTGAGTTTATAAAGTTCCTGATATTTGTGTGTTTTTTCCTCACACAACATCAATTTTTTTTGAGTGCACGTGATGTTGGTGTTTTTATATAGTATGTTGTTATTATTGGGTTGAATAGATGTTGTGACTGAGATGGATTGATGCTAATGATGTATGATAATGTTAAAAGTTCTATGTTTATCTCTTGTGCAGTGTTGTGTGCAGATTTATACAGGTAAGTTAATGATCTGTGTAGAATGTGCTTAATCTACTGAAACTTAACCTGAAATTACCTGCCTGGAGTTAATTGAATGGGTAAATGCGCTCTCTCTCTCTCTCTCTCTCTCTCTCTCTCTCTCTCTCTCTCTCTCTCTCTCTCTCTCTCTTTCTCTGGTAGATGCGGTGAGATGGACGTGACAGGTGTGTGGGACAGGTGTACCCTTACCTGTTTATTAATGATGTGCCTCCCCACACAGCCGACACTGATTGCTAGGTAAGGCGGGAGAGGCTCAGGTGATTACAGGTGTGTGTGTGTGTGTGTGTGTTTGTGTGTGTTTATTATAAGGGTATGCTTGGCTTTCACAGTGCTAAGCTACTACTACTACTACTACTACTACTACTACTACTGCTACTACTAATACTAATACTAATACTACATGAGATCAAAAGTTCTTTAATAGATCAGATTGTCCAGTGTCTTCAAACTAACGGTGAACGAACATCCTTTCTGGTTCCTTCATGATGATTCACGTATATGAACCTTTTGTGTGTTTGCGCGTACACCAACGACAAATAAATGTACTGTCTAACGTATTCATCATTTTAACTAAGGCTCAAGTTGTGTACGTGAAGAGAAATGATGGAAATTAGTGGTATTTATATAAACAAATCTGTTCATTTGAATCGTGACGTCGTGGAAAGTTTTACAACAATACGTAGATAGGCGTTTCTTCCTTTTAGAGAATAGCACATGCATATTACTTAACTCCAGTGATTAGAGGGAATATCGACTTATTTTATAGTCAGGAATTGGCAATAAGGAGCAAGTAATTACGAAAAGAAAAATAAATAAAATAAGAGAGGAACGATGTCGACATTTTGAAGTGATCCCGTTGGCGAGGCGCGCTCCGAGCAGGTCCTGCCGAGAGTGGTTGAGAAAGGTTGTGTTTTCTCTTGATTACGCGGTCAGTGAGCGGTGATTTGGGACTCACTTAGTGTCAGGAAGTGCATAAAGTGTTCAAGAATAATCAGAAAGAGTCATGAACCTACCAGAAGCGGTGAGTGTTAAGATACGTGATGTTTTTGTGGCCTTTTTCTTTTTTCCAGTGTTTATTAGGCTGTGTGTGTAACAAGTGGATGGTGGTGAGTGTGGTAATGGTAGTTAGGGTAGACGGCAGCACACACACACACACACACACACACACGTACTACTGGTCTTTTCCCACGCCCACGTTGTCCCTGAATCAAGAAAGAAGGATGAACTGGTCCACTTTTTGCACACACACACACACACACGCACACACACCGTTTTTTGCTCCCTCCCCCGCCACCCTCACTCCCTCTTCCCGGTCCCTCTCTCCCTCCCGGCCTTCGTCAGTAGCTGCTTAATGTATTCCGCTTCTTCACGCCTTCCCTCCCGCCCTTAGGAGTATACACAAGGCCGGTGTGTGTGTGTGTGTGTGTGTGTGTGTGTCCTTGTGCCTTTGTTGGGGTATAGGAGTGTGTGTGTGTGTGTGTGTGTGTGTGTGTGTGTGTATTTACCTGGGCTGTTTTTTGTACCTGTTTTACCTGCGAATTACGTACAGTGGTGTTGTATTGTTGTGAACGGAATTCTGTTTGGTCGTTTTAAGTCAGCTTTTGTTAATTTTTGCTTGTAATTCTGTTTTTCTTTAATTTACTTATTCATTTATTTTACTTCTTTTTCTATGTTGGTTCAGCTGAGGTATTACAAAAGTGCTTCATTTGCATCTCTCTCTCTCTCTCTCTCTCTCTCTCTCTCTCTCTCTCTCTCTCTCTCTCTCTCTCTCTCTCAAAACATTCCCTTGCACCGTCCCATCCAACCTTACACACAAACACACACACACACACACACACACACACACGTAACACCCACACTCATACCCACACTTCCTAACCTTCCCTCCCATCCATACCCTCCCCCTACCCACGCATCCCTCCCTCGCCCTCCCTCTCCCAGCCTCCCTCCCTCAAGGCCGTGTACCTCTCCCTAATAAGACTTCTTTCCCCTTTGGTCAAAACATCTCGGTAGTGTTCAGTGGTGACCTTGCCTTGCGCCTCATGCCTTCCCTTATAGGTCATTCCTTAGTCTTACCGTGGCAAATTGCAGTCTCTTTCGCACAGTTAAGGTGATGGACACGTTACCCTCCGGAGTTACACCTTTACACCTTCCCGGACAGGTGTGGTTAGGGAAGCTTACCTGCCGGACCGTAAACCACAGTGAGAAATACGGTGCTTTGATCGTGTTTGCAGTCAAGTGTTCTATAGTGTTCTGTGGTCTTTTGTGGTCTGGGAAACTGCTTATAGGAGGTTAACAGTTTGGCAGTTTATTTACAAATGGGGATACGAGAACAACAAAAAATTAGTAAATAAATCAAACAGGGAGGGAGAGTTACAAAGAATAGGAAC
>NC_087188.1:9331234-9361234 GCF_035594125.1 Scylla paramamosain
CACACACACACACACACACAATTATGTACGTACCCTACCACGGCTTCGCATACATACACACAGGCAAGAGAGCACATATATATGCACACGAGCGTCTGTGTATTTAAATATCATGCAGAGAAACATGTTGGCGCGTCATGCACGTCTCAGCGGCGTGTGAAAGCCCCGTGAGATGCAGCGGCTCATGACTAGTATGCCGTAGTGAATCTTTTTTATATATAAGAAATGGTCGTTTTATTTCACGTTGGCTGGTGAAATATAAAGATGTATTATCACGTGATTTTTTGTTTTTGTGTTTTTTTAAGGAAAGCACTTTTTTTTAGGTGTATATATGGAAAGGCGAGACTTGTTTGAGATTATTTGTAATTGAGTTTTTTTTATTTATTTTTATTTTTTTTTACTGCGCATCAGAGTGGAAGTGAAACTGCATGGATTTTCTTTTTTCTTTTTAGGGTGAAAAAATCGCAGTTTTCACATCGGATCAAAGGAAAAGTTGGACTCGTTATTATGATTTTTTTCTTTAGTAAGGAAATGTTTTTTCTTGGCATAATGGAAAATAAAAAAAATGTTAATATGAAAAAATACTGTAAAAAATTCATTGTTTTTTTTTGTGTATTTATTTGTTTTTCCAGGTAGAAATTGTTGTTTTCATGTGAGACCAAAAGATAAATGGAACTCGTTTTCGAATTTTTTGTAAAATGTTTGTCTTGTCACACTGGGAAAAGTTAGTTGATATAAAAATCACTGGAAGGAAACTTGGCTGTATAAGACTTTTTGTTGACGTTCACGAAGAGGAAGAAGGAATTACTGGAAATTGCTATGGGAAAATACAACAAAATTAGTAATCACTTTAAAAAAAAAATAGCAGTATATTTCCTGAAAGAGGATGATTAGAACTTACGACTTCTTGTATGGCGCTTAATTTTTCTGTAAAGAGGGAGAAACAAAAAAAAAAAAAAAAAGAAAACGTAAAATTTATATACATGTTTTTAAAGAAGTAAACTCCCTCATGTACTATTTTGTCTGGGCACCGACGCTTTACGAATATTAGGTTTTCACAAAATAGTAGCTTTTCGGTCATCAACCTTCCCTCCCTTCCCTCTCCTCCTCTGCTTCTCTCCCTCCTCCCCCTCTCTTCCTTTCCTCGTCTCCCTTTCCCTGTTCTGGTGAGAGTGGGAAAGGAGAGAAAAAAGGGAGAAGTGGTACGTAAATCATGGTTGACGAACTGATGAGAGAGAGAGAGAGAGAGAGAGAGAGAGAGAGAGAGAGAGAGAGAGAGAGAGAGAGAGAGAGAGAGAGAGAGAGAGAGAGAGATTCTACAGTTATTTCATGAACAATTAGCATCCAAGTTAGGTAAAAATAAACTTCAGTAGATAATTAAGGACTGCAACCTTCTCTTCTTGCCTCTCACTCACTCATCTTTTTCTTTCCATCCATTCCCTCCTCCTCCTCCCATCCGTTCACACGCCCACCCACCAAACCACCCTTCTAACCACCCTCTGCAACCCACCAACCCACCCACGCACGCCAGAAAATTTAGGTAAAAAACGTAAATGCTTAAAAGTTTTACCTGGAGCGTACCTGAGGAAGGGCTGCTAATTAACATTCTACAGGTAAACCTCGTGTTGATTTTTCACCTGGGTATCTGGTTTTCGGGCCACCAGATGACCGAAGATTTAATGTTTTTATCTTTTTACTTTTTTCACCCTTTTCCACTTTATATTTTCTCTTTTTATTTGACAGGTGTTCGGTTATTGCATGATCACCTTTTATATATTCTCCGGTGACCCCGAGACAGGTGAGAACAAGTTGCGTGTGACCTGGTTCGTGTGACCTCAGAAGTGCGGTCCGTCCCAGCGCCCTAAGCCTTCTCGCCTCAGATTCTGCACGATAAGGGAAAACATACACACGATTCGTCTTAATGTGGGTGCTTTTTGTTGCATTATGTATCACTTCGATTTGCATTTGTTTTTCGAAAGCCTGTGAGAAGGATTTGTTATGTATGCTTTTTAGCTTCGTGTGAGTGTGTGTGTGTGTTTTCTTTTTCTTTCTTCTTTTATCTTTTGTGTGACTTTTTATCCTCGTGTTTTCCGTCTTGATGTGTTTTTTTTTTATTTTGCAAGTTTTTATTTACTTTTTTTTAAGGTTCTTGTTCATATTTTTCTTGGTTATCGTCATCATCTTAGTATTTGTCATCGTCATCGTCTCCAGTGTGGTCATCATCATCATTTTTTTTTCTTTCTTGAACTCCTTGTCCTTGTTCTTGTTCTTTTTTCTCTTCTCTTTTCCTTTTCCTTTTTTGTTGTTATTTCTGTTGTTTGTGTTCTTTCCTTTTTTTTTCTTCTTCTTGTTCTTCTTCTTATATTATTATTGTTATTATTATTATTATTATTATTATTATTATTATTATTATTATTATTATTATTATTATTATCATTATCATCATCATCATTATTCACGATTTCACAGTAGCCAGTGGAGCGAGCGAATAATCTCCCTGCTTCACACCTCCTTACCTGTCTGCCTCACCTTGTTACACCTGCGCGTGATGGATGGCGTCCGCTCACCTGTGTTCCTCGTGAGAAAGAAGAGAGGAAAGGATTATTTGGTGATTATCTCTACCGTGAAGGTGTGAATTAATGTATTGACAGATAGACAGACACATAAACACACACACACACACACACAGAGAGAGAGAGAGAGAGAGAGAGAGAGAGAGAGAGAGAGAGAGAGAGAGAGAGAGAGAGAGAGAGAGAGAGAGAGAGAGAGAGAGAGAGAGAGAGACTTAAATATACATATATTCGTACATTATTTCCATCCTAAAAAATGTCACTTCCTCTTCCTCCTCCTCCTCCTCCTCCTCTTAGTCTTCTTTGTTATTTTGCCGTCATCTCTATTGTCTTTTATCTTTATCTCTTCTTTTCTTCTCTTTCTCCTTGTCCTTACTTGGTTTCAGTAATATATCCGTAATAATTTTCCTCCTTCTCCTCCTCCTCCTCCGCCTCTTCCTCCTCTTAGCTAATGTTTAATTCAGGAAAGTGACCGATCAGTAAGAAAAAGAATCGAGAGAGAGAGAGAGAGAGAGAGAGAGAGAGAGAGAGAGAGAGAGAGAGAGAGAGAGAGAGAGAGAGAGAGAGAGAGAGTGTTCCTATGTGAATGTTAAAATATATGCAAATTATCTTTCATTTTATTCTGATCTTTTCCGTGATTAGATTATTTAAATTATTAGGATTATATATTTATACATTTGATTATTTATATGAACTGAGGATCAATTGTTGTTTTTATTGAAGGTTCCTAATTATAATTTTTCTTTTTCGTTTCGTTCCTTATTATTATTATTATTATTTTTATATTATTATTAATATTATTATTATAATAATAATAATAATAATAATAATAATAATTATTATTATTATTATTATTATTATTAGTGCAAGTACTACTACTACTACTACTACTACTACTATTACGATTCCTTCTGTTGTTGTTGTTGTTGTTGTTATTCTTGTTGTTGTTGTTCTTCAGTATTATATTATTATTATTGTTATTATTATTATTATTATTATTATTATTATTATTATTATTATTATTATTATTATTATTATTATTATTATTATCATTGTTGTTGTTGTTGTTGTTGTTGTTATTGTTGCTGTTGCTTTTGTTATTGTTATTATTATTATTATTATTATTATTATTATTATTATTATTATTATTATTATTACTTTTTGGTATATTATAATTTAAGAAGGTAATAGAACGTGCGTCCTTCCTTAATGGGAAACTGTATTTATTAGTATGTATGTACGTACGGTCTTATGAAAACAAATAATATAGATGATATGTTTATGAAGTAAATACGAGTGTGTGTAGGTATGTGTGTGTGTGTGTGTGTGTGTGTGTGTGTGTGTGTGTGTGTGTGTGTGTGTGTGTGTGTCGGTTTGGATCTCAGAGAAGGAATAAATGGAAGGAAAGAGTAAAAAAAATAATCAAAAGAAGAATAAATTAGATAGATATTAAGGTATACAGAGAGAGAGAGAGAGAGAGAGAGAGAGAGAGAGAGAGAGAGAGAGAGAGAGAGAGAGAGAGAGAGAGAGAGAGAGAGAGAGAAGGTAGATGGGTGGGGTGTGTCGCCTCCCAGGTAAGACTCCATCTCACCTTCCTCATTACACCGCCAGGTAATAATTAATGAAAGGCTAATTTATAGAACAGCCCACCTTGACTTTGATACACTGCGCTCCCTAGTTAGTCACGAGGCTCCTTAATTTATGTGTAGGTGTGTTTGTGTTACCAAAGAGGAGGCGTCACACCTGCGTAGGGAAAGGGCAGGTGAGTGTTAGTGGGTGTTCCCTTACCTGTTTACTTGTTTACCTTTTAGTTCATGAAGGAAAGGTGTGTTTGTTTGTTTGTTTCTTTGTGGTAGTTGGGTTTTGGTTACTGTTTCTCCTCAGGTATTAATGATTGGTTACTTAACTGTCCGTTTTCTTAACTGTTTTCTTTCTAGTTCATTAAGTAAAGGTGTGTGTATGTGTGTTTGTGGGTGTGTGGGTGGTGGTGATTAAGATTTCCGCATAGATATTAATGATTGGTCAGCTATCCTTACCTTACCTGTTTACCTGTACATTCAAGGTTAGTAGAGCTGTGTGTGTGTGTGTGTGTGTGTGTGGTAGGTTTCGAGGTGATGGTTACCGTTTCTGCTTAGATTATTAATGACTGTTTGGCTTCCTTTCTCTCGGCTCCCTTACCTGTTTACCTGTACATTCATCAAGGGTGTGTGTGTGTGTGTGTGTGTGTGTTTGGTTCTCAGTGATTTATGGTCGTGTATTGATAATTAGGTTTGGTTACCTGTCTGGCCGTCTGTTTGTCTATTTGTCTCACGGGACCGCTTGGCTCTGTTGTGCATCGCTTATTCCTTTTAATGGTTGATCAGGTGGGAGTTTGGTTCTAACGCACGGTAGTTTTAGAGTGGAGGTAAAATAGTGCTTTCCTAATCCTAGTTGGGTACCTTAATTCTTGTGGCGCTATTACTAAGACAGGTAGATGAACGGATGGAGAGAGAGAGAGAGAGAGAGAGAGAGAGAGAGAGAGAGAGAGAGAGAGAGAGAGAGAGAGAGAGAGAGAGAGAGAGAGAGAGAGAGAGAATTATCCAGGCCTCTAATTTTGCCAGTGAGTCACACAAGTCATGATCCTAAGCAATTTATGAAGTCGAAATTGGAAAAACTGTGTGTGTGTGTGTGTGTGTGTGTGTGTGTGTGTGTGTGTGTGTGTGTGGCGCCCAAATTTATGGGAGCAACCATCCAATCAGCAGCACAAAATCATTTCTCCTTTCTCTCTCTCTCTCTCTCTCTCTCTCTCTCTCTCTCTCTCTCTCTCTCTCTCTCTCTCTCTCTCTCTCTCTCTCTCTTACACCAACAACCAATTAAAAAAAAAAAGATATAAAGAGAAAGAATCAGAAAAAAAACTCTAAACTGAATGTAAAAATCTAAACCCTGAAAGAATTAAAAGCAACGATTCACTAGAAGACTCAGATCAATCCAGCCTCAGTGCGACGAGTCCCGAGCCTCCTTCCTTTTCTCTCCTTGCGGTAAATGCAACAGGAGACGATGGTTTCTGACTCGACTCTTGTGTCTCGCTATTCCTCTGCGTAAAATTGACCTTCCATCAAGCCCCTTGTGAACCTCGGGGTAACCTTTGACACGAGAGAGAGAGAGAGAGAGAGAGAGAGAGAGAGAGAGAGAGAGAGAGAGAGAGAGAGAGAGAGAGAGAGAGAGAGAGATATTGAATGGGAAAAATGCAAAAAGGCAGGTGAGAAGGAAAGAAAGACAAATGGAGGAAGGAGAGATAACAAATGACCCGAGTGAGAAGTGAAATGAAAGAGGACCAAAGAGGGAGAGAAAGAGAGAGGGAAGAAAGAGAGATGGAAAGATAGAAGAAGAAGGTTGTGATCTCTAATTCTTCCTGGCGTTCACTGACAAATAACTCCCATGTGAAGCAGCTTCGAACCCGCCTCATGAGAACACATTTTCACCGGATTTAAGAGACACGAAGGTTCAAACGCAACACCATAAAACATGAAGCAGTGTCTCGCATGTCCGAACCCTTAGCCTCGACCCCTCAGCTCTCTGTTTCAAAGCCGCGTAAGGGTGAAAGTTGCGTGCGGATTAGAGTGGAAATCAATGCTAGTGATTTGAAGCTTCGGATAATGCATCAAGGGGAGAGAGTTCACGTCTCGAATCGTATTTTGTGCATCGATACTGCTTCGTTGTTTGTTTAGTCGACTCCCCGCCGCGCCCGTGAATTATTTGTGGCCACATTTCAATATTCTTTATCGGTCTTTTCCATTTCCGATTTCGGCAGCTGAAGATCAGATACATGAGGATTCTACACCTTTTGCGTCCTGTTTTGTTCCGTATACGCACCGTTTCCAGATTACTAAGGCGGAGACAAAAAGAAGTCCGGTTACTG
This sequence comes from Scylla paramamosain, assembly GCF_035594125.1. NCBI lineage: Eukaryota > Metazoa > Arthropoda > Malacostraca > Decapoda > Portunidae > Scylla > Scylla paramamosain. The sequence goes on from NC_087188.1 coordinate 9,337,703, forward strand.
AGCATCGTATCCGTTGTTATTTGCATATTTTTTGTTTTATATCCTTTGCACCTAAGTCCAGTTTCTGATTTACTGGAATGTATGTACGTGTAAATTACCGGATACAAATCTTACCACTTTGTCCGGCCGGGTGACTTTTGAACCGGATCTGCAAGGGTCTGGTATCACTCTTATGACATTTACACCCATGAACACACTTTCCGGATTTTTATGATAATTATATGAAGATTTCGGATAACATGATCTTGTAACCCAATGACTTCATCTCTATATTCCTACAATTGATATCGTAATAAAAAAAAAGAATAGAGAAGTAGAAAACGAAGTGGAAAAGAGGAATCCTGTAACTGAAATCCAATTCCTACATTCCTAAAACCAAAATAACCCGGAATCTCTCATGTTTTTCCATTGCTGGTTAAAAAAAGAAACGAAACAGGAATCTTGGAACCACAAAAGAACAGATAATGTAGGAATCTTGTGCATGAAATCCGATTCCCACATTCCTAAAACCAAAATTATGATGAATCTCGTATGTTTGTCCAGTGCTGATCGAAAAAATAAATAAATAAATAAGAATCTTGGAACCACAACATAATTCCTGTATTCTCAGATAATGAAGAATCCAGTTAATTTTTCCCACTGCTGATTGGGAGATAGAGAAAAAAAGAATCTATTAATTATAACCTAAAATTATAATATTCCAAAATGCTAAAGAATCAAGTAAAAATTTTCCCCAATGCTGATCAGACAACAGGATAAATTTTAAACTGAACCTTTTCTACATTTACTTCTCACGTGTTCTCCATGCAGTGAATAGAGAGGCGCAGGTTATCAGGAATATACTTACCCCAAGACGAGGCGTGGCGAGGCGAGGCGAGGCGAGACGAGGCGAGGGTGTTAGCAATGTGAGAAATAAAAGTTGAATATTTCTTGAATGCTATAGAAGATTTTGAACGCTTTGTGGCAGGTATGACGGATTAGTGGGAATTAAAGAGTGTAAGTGTGTTGGATCAGAGAGAGAGAGAGAGAGAGAGAGAGAGAGAGAGAGAGAGAGAGAGAGAGAGAGAGAGAGAGAATGAGTGAGTGTGCGCAGTTTATATAGCGTAAATCTATCATTGTACATCCAAATCATTATCTCTCTCTCTCTCTCTCTCTCTCTCTCTCTCTCTCTCTCTCTCTCTCTCTCTCTCTCTCTCTCTCTCTCTCTCTCGTCACGATATGATTCTATGATTGGCAAGCAGTGTCCGCTCTTTTCATTTTTTTTCTGCCTACCCGTGTGTGTGTGTGTGTGTGTGAGTGGAGAGATCGATGCAGGCCTCTCTCTCTCTCTCTCTCTCTCTCTCTCTCTCTCTCTCTCTCTCTCTCTCTCTCTCTCTCTCTCTCTCTCTCTCGAGGTGATGGATGGAATCTGAGGCGTGAAGAATGAAAAGATTTGGGAATGTAAAGCGACTAAGATTATAGCGTGAGTTGTGTTCTGCGTAATGTCTCGATTAATGCAACGTGAGGCTGGAGTCTTGATGCTTTATTCTTTCGTCTCTATTCTCTCTTTTTTTATGCCAAGATTACCATAACGTGAGGCTGTCGGCTATAATCTTTTTTTCTCTCTCTTTCTTGTCTTTATTTCGTATTTTTGTGTCTTGATTAACATGTTTGGTTTTTGAGTGTTATTTTTTTCTGCTTTTTCGGTCGATTTATATAAGTTGTGGATTGTGTGTGGATGTGTTTACTATATTTTTTTGGAGTGTTATTTTTTTCTGCTTTTTCGGTCGATTTATATAAGTTGTGGATTGTGTGTGGATGTGTTTACTATATTTTTTTGTTCTATCTTATATTTAGATCAAAGTAAAGTAAGGCTGATGGCTGAGTCCTTTTGTCATCTTTTTTCCTGTGTTTTTTTTTTTTTTTTTGTCTAGATTATCATACTGTAAGATTGGTCTGAATATTTTATCACCTTTGTTTTTATTTACATGTTTATTTATTTGATTTTTATGTGGAGATAAGTAAGTTTGATGTTTGTGGTTTTTTTTTCTCCTACTTTTATCGTTTTTTTTCCCTTGTATTTATATTTTTCCTCCGTTATTTTACATTCAACAAATTTTCGAGATACGAGTGTAACAGTAACTTCTACGCTCTCGATTACGTAACTAAACCTGCACTAAAACCTGGAGCTAAACCCAGTGAGCTTGAATAGGAGGTCCGTTATGGGAACCTTCTTTACTTCAATACCAAAAAGCAACAATTAATTTCTTTTCTTAGATTGTTATTTGGCCAACTTACTTTATACACAAGAGAGAAAAGGCTTATTATTTCTCGATTTATTTTATTTTGCTATCATACGGCGGCAGTGCGTCAGCTTTCGGCCCGCTATCTGGTCCATGGCTGAGTAGACGAGTCCGCGCACTGCAGGTACCGGTGAGTGAGAGTCCGCGTAGATGCTTCCCTGTTCCCTCCTTGCGGTGCAATCAACTGGGGTGAGATAGTGAGCGTTCTTGGCAGCATTGTGAATAATATCGTGATAACACTGAGGCGGAGGTGAAGGATGGACTGCAACCCTTAGCAAAAAACAAGAAAAAGCGAGTTACTTCGAAAAAAAAAAGAGAGAAAAACTAGCTGACATCCGAACCGTTTTAAACACAACAAATCAAAACCCGGAACCGAACCCATCCATAAGAAACCAGATAAGAAAAAGAAAAAAAAAAAGAAAAAGAAAACGCAGCACAAATACTACCAACAATAACAACAACAGCAACGAAAACTTTAAATAAATAGTGTAAAAGCAGATAAGGTCGTTTCCGTGGGGTCAGATGATAATATATTCAACCTTCTTAGCATATATTGTAACTATTCACCTCTGGGTCCCACGCGAAGCTGAACCAACCCCCGACAGGTAACACGTGTGGCCGCTCAGGTGAGATAAAGGTGCAGGTGATGGATGCTGGGCAGGGAGATGAGGGACGCTGTGCTCTGATGGGAGGGAGCGCGATAAGCGGTTGGTTGATCCTTTCGCTTTGCCGCCAATCAGGGAATAGGTGACTGGTGGCCGTGTGTATGTGTGTGTGTATATGGATTTGCGTATGTGTATCTGAAAGGTTGTTTTTTCATAATGTTTGTCTGTTATTTTTTTCTTGCGTTATTTTTGTTATCGGTCAGTTGATTTTTCATTTTTTTTATTTACTTATTTCCTGTATTTTTTTTGTTACAGTCGTTTTTTTTTTTTTTTTTTAGTGCGTGTGATTGATTGATTTTGGTTCCTTTGTTTTTATGTTTTTTTTTGTTATCGTTGACCTGATTTGCATTATTGTCTGTTTTTGTTTATTTTTTCTGTCTCATGATTAATAGCTGTAATCTTTTTTGCATTTTTTTCTCATGGTTAACTTGATTTGTGTATTTTTTCATTGTCTTTTTTATTGCGTCTTATTGATTAATTGTGATTATGGCGTATTTTTTTTCGTCATCAATAACCTGATTTAAATTACACCCTTTTTTTGTTTTAATTGTTTTTTTGCTATATGATCAATTGTCGTGATTTTTTTTTTTATGTATGTATATTTGGTCTTGACTTTTGTACATGAGCGACGTAACATTTCCTATTCACATTTCTGGTTGAAGCAAAAAAATTAAGTCTTGCAAAATCTTGGCGTTATATTAATCACAATTCCTTCTCTTTTTCCTCACTCTATAGGGTTTTCATATTTCCTCCACGAGTCAAAATTTTCACTTCTCTTGCAAAACCTCGACGTTACTTCATTAATTATTTTACCTGTACCTTTTGCGTACCTGCCCGTAAAGCCACACCTTGTACAGGTATGGAGGCCAGCCGGGGGTAGGAAATAAGAAAGACAACTATATGGATGAGAGAAGAAAGAATAAGAGAAGATAGCAAGAGAATGAGGAAAATGAAGGAGTAGTAAGGAAAAATTACAAAACTAGAGATAAAGCAAGAAGAAAGAAGACAAGGATGAAAAATAACACCACAGATTATAATACATGGAGAAACAAACTACAGGGGAAAAAAGAAGGAAAAACAGGAAAAAGAGTAGAAAAGAAAGTCAAGAAAAAGGAAGACAAAGAAGAAAAATAAACACCACAAACAGGCTATGAAATATGTCGCAACAAATTACAGAGGGAAAGAGAAAAAAATAAATAAATAAGGGAAAACAAAGAAAGAAAAAGAAAACAAAGAAGAAAAAACGCCACAGAGATGAAAGACGACGCAAGAAGTTAGTAAAAAAGAAAAAAAAAACACAGGAAAAAACAAAACGAGACAAACAATGGGAAAAAAAAACACCACAAACAGACCAAACACAAATCCACGTACCCTCCCTTCTTAAACACGTCACAGAAATTTCCCTGCCAAATTCCAATCCAGCAGAGAAACAGCCGCGCGTGAATGAATGAATGCACTTCGCCCCGGGATTCGAACCCACCCGCCCCGTCTACGTATGCAAAGTGGGTAACCTCTGGCCCGGGGAGTCCGCTAGTGTGGCAGACTCGCTCATTACCCGCGGAGTGATGGAGAGGGCGTTGTCCTTCCTCCTATTATCATTTCCCTCTTCTGCCAAGGGCGTCTCCCTCCTCCAGTGCAGCCCTAGTCGTCCTTTCGTCCCTTTTCTTTGATTCTGAAAAAGGAGGAAAAATTGTACGACATGTGTGTGCTATGGATGGTTGGACATGCGCACGTACGCCAGGGGATGCATGCGTGCCTGCTTGGTATATTTACGTACATAGGGAGATAAGTTAAGGGAGATAGAGAGATAAAGTGAGGAGAGGAATTGACTCGTTTTGCTCTCTGTTGAAGTGAAATGTTCAGTGTCCCGCGCCTACACACACACACACACACACACACACACACACACACACACACACACACACACACACACACACACACACACACACACACAAAGTCATTCATCATAATACATATGACTTAACAGAATGAGAGAGAGAGAGAGAGAGAGAGAGAGAGAGAGAGAGAGAGAGAGAGACAGAGAGAGAGAGAGAGAGAGAGATGAAAAAATGCATTTTGAACAGTCGATGCAAAAATAGAAAGACATTATAATGCTCCAGAGAGAGAGAGAGAGAGAGAGAGAGAGAGAGAGAGAGAGAGAGAGAGAGAGAGAGAGAGAGAGAGAGAGAGAGAGAGAGAGAGTGGGGTTCGAACACGTAATTTTCCTTCATGCAATCAAAAAGGAGACAATAGACGAGTCACGAACAATGCGCCGCAAATCGACATTCAATTGTTAGATCATATATAATCCAACACTCGCTTCGGCCCACCTAAGGAAACACCTGCTTGCAATTGGACAGGGCGTGTGACAGAGGCGCCGATGGAAAGGAGGTTGTGAGGTGTGTGACGCGGCTGTAACGGGGTGATAGTGTGATGTGACGGGCTAAAAAGATGCCTTCGATTGTCTGTGTGTGTGTGTGTGTGTGTGTGTGTGTGTGTGTGTGTGTGTGTGTGTGTGTGTGTGTGGTTGTGTTTGGGTGTGTGTGGGAAGGGTTACAGTCGATAAATTTGACTTACAGCTTCTTTTCTATCATTATCATATCCTGTATTTGATGAGGTAAAGAGAGGGGAAGGAAGAAGATGCAAACGGTACGTTCACCTTTAAGAAGAAGGCAAAAAAACAAAAAAAAAAAAAAAAAAAAGGAACACAAAACCATACTAATCCAAGTAATTTTGATGTAGATAATGGATTAACAATGTTGAGCACGTGTTACTTGTAAGTCTTCTAATTCTTTTTACCGGCTTAGAGAACCAGTCAAATAATTCACGTTATTATGGCGGTACTTGCGTTAGTGTACAAATTGGGACTTTTAACTGCATGTATGAAAGAGATCGGTTTGGGAAAATACGATGAAGTAAAAAATGAAATAAAATAGATAAAACAAATAAGTAAAACACTTGCTAAATAAGGACGTAGGGGAACGATCGTTATTAAAGTAGTCACACAACGTAACATATTTCATTACCAACAGGTTATAACAATTTACAATCAGAAGCTCGAATCACCTTTACTCTAATTAACCTCAATTTCTTACACCTGAGGCACCTGGGACCATAACAAAGGTACACACGTAGGCCTACGAACACTCCCCTCATTAACAAAAGGTACGGGCATTTAGATCCTTAAAGACACTCGATTTAATCTCATTGACATTGAACACACGGAGAACCAATCAGCATTCAGCATGTTGGCGCTTACGAACACCATAGGAGGCGCTCATTGGCCGATTTGCACACGATGAAGACATTAATACCCAATAGGAGGACAAGAGGCTCATTCCCTTGAACAATGATTGGCCCATTAAGACTCGAGAGGTGGCGGCGGCGAGGGGATGAAAAAGAGCCACGGACCCTCGCCTTGTGCAACTCCCGGAGAAAGAGAGAGAGAGAGAGAAAAAAAAAATGGGAGAAAATAATATCGTGTTGGCCTCATTACCTGTCGTTCGGTTTTATTTATGACGAGATGGACGAAGGTGAGAATTTATGGCTTCGTATATAAAGGCGTATAGGCGGAGAATTTTTATTAGCGCATTATTTTACGTGGGAGAGAGAGAGAGAGAGAGAGAGAGAGAGAGAGAGAGAGAGAGAGAGAGAGAGAGATTTTTAATGTTACTCTGTTTTTAAACGTTAAATATGGATAACTAGAGATAGAGAGAAAAAAACGCTAAATATGAATGAGAGAGAGAGAGAGAGAGAGAGAGAGAGAGAGCTCAATTCTGGGAGGTCGTTTTCGTCCTTGTTATTGTTCTCGTATATCAAGAGGAGAACATAAATCAGGGTCATTTTTCATTTTACACTCCATTTTGAGGTGGTTGCTTACTGTCTTTGTTTTCTTACTCCCTTCTTGCCTTTTTTTCTACTATTTTTTTCTGAAACCGCGAGCACAAAAGAGTCGGTAATGAACGATAATAGTAAGGAGAAGGACGAAGCAGTAGAGATAATAGTAGTAGTAGTAGTAGTAACAGTAGTGGTAGTAGTAATAGTGGTAGTAACAGGGAAGTAGAGGAGGAGGAGGGGGAGGAGGAGGAGGAGATAATGATGGTGCATACAAGGATGAGTGTATGAATATAAGAAGCAGGAAAAGAAAGAAGAATATGAGAAGATGACAAGGAGGAGCGAGCAAAGTGATTCAAATGATTTTAGGTTTTAAGACGAAACATGAAAAGGGAAAGAAGACGAGGAGGAGGAGGAAGAACAATAAACCGAGGAGGAGGAGTAGACGAAAGAGGAGGACGATGACAACGACGAAAAAGAAGGAAAAAAAAAAAGAGAGAGACAGAATAGTGAAGACAGGAAGGAAGAGAAGAAGAAAAGTACGCAAGATAGGAAGAAGGAGGAGGAAGAGGAGAAGGAACAGGATGATGGTAACAATGAAGATGATTAGCAAAAAGAAGAATAAAAAAAGAAAGAAATATGAAATGAACATAAAGACAGGAAGGAAGAGAAGAAGAATCAGCAGAATAGGAAGAAGGAAGACATGGATTTAACGAAGAGGATGACAAGGAGAAATAGAAAGATGAGGTGGGAAAAAAGAAGAAAAAAAAACAGTAATAAGAGGAGGAAGAGAAGGCAGACGAGAAAAGAAGTAAATGGAAGAGGAGGAGAACCATCGGTAGAAGCAGGAAGAAGAAGAGGAAGAGGAGGGAAAACAGCTGCGGCAGAAGGAGGATGAAAAGGAAGAAGAGAGAGAGGAAGAAAGAGCATGAGCAGGTGCAGGAGGGTAGTGGTGGTAGTGGCGGTAGTGGCAGTGGTGGTGGTGGTGGTGGTTGTTTACCTAGGAAGTGGAGGGCCGCACGAGGTGTAAACATTGAGGTGGATGTGCCTTTTTGAGCCGTGCTGGTGTGATGTAAACACTAATAGTAACGTGACCATTTACAGCGTGTTTTGACGGGCGGTTCTTTCAGCCTGCGAGGTGCAAGCTTAAGGAAAAATGTAGTGGGTGAGACAAAGTTGGAGAAATTTTAATGCTGGAAGATTTTTGTTTTTAATTTGTGTGTTTTTTTTTTTTTTGTTATGCTAAAGACTAAAGGGAAAGTGAGGTGAAAACGATAAAGTTATGTTTTAAGAAAAAGAAGTTTTATGCTGCAAGGTTTTGTTTTTAATGTATATATATATATATATATATATATATATATATATATATATATATATATATATATATATATATATATATATATATATTTTTTTTTTTTTTTTTTTTCAAGTACTAAATACTAAAGGAAAAAAACAAACAAACAAAGCGTTAAATGATAAATCACTGTTGTATAAGTCCCGTTTCTTTGCGGGGGGAACAAATTGAAAGAATTTTTTTTATATAATTTTATTGACATTGCTTGGGTTTGTCTTTGAAGAATTATACATATTGGTGGAAAGTTCCGTTTCTTGTGGGTAAAATCTGGGAGTTGTTTGCTCTTTTAAAGGTTATTGACATTGTGCACATTGTATTTTTCTTGTTTTTGTATTTGTATCTTTGCTAGCACAGGCTGTCAAACGAGAAGAAATAATCAACTTGAGGTTTTCTATGTTTTTCTTCTCCTTTGTGTATATTTTTGCTGTTTTGTACACTTAATACAAATGTTTTCAATTTAGCAGCGTCAGGTGGTTGTGGATACGAAGAATAGTGCGTAACATAAGACTGAGTAATTCCAGACTGAGGCGCGGCACAACTGCTGAGTTTTTCTGGCGGAAGAGAGAACTGCGTGAGTTTTCATCGTACATCAAAATTTTCTTGAATTGTTTGAGTTACAATCACGTGACGTGCATTGTGTTCTATTTATTTTCATTTTTATTCAGATGTATTGACTTTCTTCACATTTGTCATATTATATCAAAATTCTGAAGGCAAATTTTGAGTTCAGGAAAACGAAGCAAGTTTTTTTTTTTTTTTTTTTTTTAAGACAATTTCTACTGGAACGTTATTTTCACATTTTCGAAGTAAAAGTACATTCGACGAAGAAACCATCAATAACTTTATTTTTGTTCTTTTTTTTTCCTCCTTTTTTCCACAGTCAAGAGCTGTTAGTTGTATCTGGAAGTTGTCATGTTCCGCTCCATTGACCAAAACTCTTCACTTATTTCTTCCATTGACGAGCATTATCCACATTTCCTCACGTGGTAAATGGTCCACACTCCCTCTCACTCCCCCTCTTCACTCTCCCTACTCCCCCTCTCTCTCTCCTCCGTCACTCCATTTGCTTAAGGATATTTTTTGACTCCTCTCTCCGTCCCTTTATTTTCTCTCCAAATATTTCAGTGAGAGATGGAAGATGAAGGGTGGTGTGACCTGGTGTTGAGTGCTGGGTGCTGTGTGACCTTAGTGCTGCTTGGTGTGCTGTGTGGGTGTTGCTGTGCTGTGGTTAACGTTCCCACTGTGATCATAAAAGAGTTTTCCTTATTCGTTATGTTTGTTCGCTTTACTTGTCTTATGATGAATTACTTTTTGGTTATACAGCTGTGATCAACAAAGTGTTATGTCTTTCTTAAGTTAGGTCAAGTTAGGTTAGGTTAGCTTAAGTTTAGAGGTACCATCTTAAAACTAAAAAAAAAAAAATAAATAAATAAAGCGATGACAAGCAGAAACACACACACACACACACACACACACACACACACACACACACACGCACACACACACACACACACGCACACACACACACACACACACACACACACACACACACACACACACACACACACACAAAGAAAAAGAAGAAAAAGAAAAAAAATACATTCCATTAACATCTTTCCTTTAAGTAACACACACACACACACACACACACACACACACACACACACACACACACACACACACACACACACACACACACACACACACACACACCATAACACTCATAAGTAAAAGAAAACAAAACCCAACAAACGCAAACGACTTTATAAGCAACCATGGCGAACAGAAGGCAGGAGAGAAAAGAGAAGGAGGAGGAGGAGGAGGAAGAGGAGAAAGGGGAGGAGAGGAAGCTAAGTGATTTTTTTCTCTCCCCCAAGACTCACTAATGGTCTTCCCCATACTTTAATTGGGACAAGAATGGCACCACAACAATACAGAAGGGGTGATGTAGTGGCGTGGCGGGTGCGTAATGGAGGTCACCCATAAATACGAAGGTTGAGGAGAGTGAGGTCCTCTTGTATGGGTGCAGCAGCTTCCAAGGGCATCTATGGGAGGGTTGGGAGAGATGGGGAGAGGGAGGGGGATAGGTAAGCAAGTAATGTAGTCTTCCACCTATTCAATTAAGGTAGGAGAGAGAGAGAGAGAGAGAGAGAGAGAGAGAGAGAGAGAGAGAGAGAGAGAGAGAGAGAGAGAGAGAGAGAGAGAGAGAGAGAGAGAGAGACCGGAAGATGTGGAGGGACGTGATAAGAGGATGAGAAGGAAAAAAATGCAAAATGCTGGGTGAGGACAAGAGGCGGGCTGGGAGACGCAGATTTGGAGGGGCAGGCTGGGGGGTACAGGCTGGGAGGGGCAGGCTGGGAGGGGCAGGTAGAGGGGTAGGCTGGGAGGGGCAGGCTATGAGAGATAGACCAAAAATAGACAGACAGGTATAGAATCAGACTGAGAGGCAGGCTGAGAGACAAATTTGACAGTAAAGAACAGACTGAGAGAGGCAAGACTAGAGGAGAGGCTGAGAAATAGACTGAGACGGGCAGAGCGGCAGGCTGTAAGAGATAGACTGGGAGAAGCAGGCTTAGAGAGGCACTGGGTTACACGGAGAGTCAGCTTGTGTTAGACGGAATGTAAGAAATGGTAAGATTGTTGGAGGACGCCTCGATTCTTCCTCTCCTCACCTGCCTTTCTGAGCCACAGCCCTGCGCCTCACTTCCTCACACACTCCTTGATATTTCCCATGATTTGTTGCTTCCTCCTGCTCGAAATATAACCAAAAAACACGGGCGATTTCTGCTTGTCACATCCCGTCCCTCTCTCACTCTTTTTTTCCTTCTCGTTTTCTGTGTAAGTGAGGCGAACGAAAAAGTATAAAAAAAAAGTGGAGGAAAAGTTTAAAATATATGCAAGTGGGGTGTTGTTTGGCTATGAAATTTTCTCTTTGTAAAATTTTAGTGTCTTTTACTGCATTCATTTAATGGGTGTAAGTGTTAGAAGTATAGGAAAGTGTATGCTATTCACCGCGTATTTTACTTCTGTAAAAGTCTGTGTGTCTTTCTACGTATTTTTTTGGCCTTGTTGACGACAAAATATTCACCAAAATTACGTAGCAAAATCGTAATGTATTTTTTTTTTGTACTTTCCACTTTCTTTGCTAGTCCTCTCTCTCTCTCTCTCTCTCTCTCTCTCTCTCTCTCTCTCTCTCTCTCTCTCTCTCTCTCTCTCTCTCTCTCTCTCTCTCTCTCTCTCTCTCTCTCTCTCTCTCTCTCTCTCTCTCTCTCTCCTTCTCCCTCCCTCCCTCCCTTCCTCATACACACCCACCCACCAACACACACACACACACACACACACACCCCTCTACGTACTATTTCCCCCGCCAGCCAGCCTTGCACTACGCCCTGCCATCACCCGTGACTCACCTGCTCTTCCGGCCAGGTAATGGTGTCACTCTACCTCACGGAACCTGACATTAAAACCAGTGACTCGGATGGAACTGCATTTTGGGAGAACCCTCTTGGAAATCATAGCTCAGGAGGAGGAGGAGGAGGAGGAAGAGGGGGAAGAAAGAAGTGAGTCCGATTTTAAAGGAGGGAGGGAAGTGGAAGGAAGGAGTGTGCGTAGAAAGACCAGGAGAGAGAAAATAAAAATAATATTGTTGGTAAAACTTTCGGAGCAGATGGAGACGTAAGAAATGGAAGGCGTAACGGAAGGGAATACTAAGGAGGAGGAGGAGGAGGAGGAGGAGGAGGAGGATGAGGAGGAAATAATACCAGGCTTTGGCAGAGAGAATCAAGGTAGATAAAAGAGAGAAGAAAAAAGGTTTATAAAAGTTGAGAAACAGATGAAGATGTAAGAAACAAAAGGTGTAACGAAGGCGGAGGCGGCGGCGGCGTCGAGGAGGAGAGGAGAGGAGGAGAGGGAGGAAATAATAGGAGAAGGACTTGGCTACGGTGAGTCTGTGTTAAGTGGGTCTTATTTACGAGTAAGGTGAGGCATGCGTACGCTAGTAGAAAGCATTTAATCCAAGGCTCGTAAAGTTTGTAATGTACAGGTGAAGCGTGTGCAGGTAAGAGCCTACCTGTGCAACCCAAAGAGAGGGAAGGGGACGGAACTGGAGGGAGGAAATAGGAGAGAGAGGAGAGGAGAGAAAATCGAGGAATAGTAAGGTAGAAGTAGAGAAAGGTGAAATAGTAAGACAGTTGAAAAGAAAAGTAGATAGAAGACTGGAGAGTAGAGAAAGAAGAGAAAGGAGATGGTGGAAGGAGAGAAAGAGAGAGAGGAAGAAAAGATAATGAAGAGGAGGAAGGGGTCAGGAAGATTCGAAGAGCGTGAGGGAAGGACACTTAAGTCAAGAGGAAGTGCACGAAAGCTAAAAAAAAAAAAAAAAGTAAGGAGAATGTTACGAAATGAGGCTGAAGGGGAGAAGAGAAAGCATGTTGGGGTAGAGGCAACAACTGATACTGTAAATCTTTACGGAAAATGTCTTAATTTGAAACGGAGAATATTGATGTCTGAGGCTAAAAATTATAAAGTAGGTTTTGAAGCTAAATAGAAGTATTGTTGAAAAAAAAAATGGAAAGAAAGTTGAATTATAAGTATCATACTGAATTTTTTGTTATCTTTGCGTTTTTTTTTTTTTTTCCGCAAAGATTATGAAGTTAGACAGGGCAAACTGTAAATAAATTTGGTGTAGTTGAACTTGTGTAGTTGAACAATAATTAAGTACTACATCCTTCTCCTTTCTTTCCTTCTTTCTTTCTTTCTGTCTTTCTTTCTTTTTTTCCTTATTTCTTTTTCTTTCTTTCTCTCCTTTCTTCCTCTCCACTCCCTCTTTCAAATCCACAACCGCCTCTATCTCCTCTTTCTCCTTCTCCACCCTTAAATCTAAACAGGTTGTCGAAAGAGAAGGAGGAGGAGGAAGAGGAGGGGGAGGAAGAAGCGAAAGAGGAGGACGACAAGGTGGAGGAGGGGTGTGTTTTCCCATCTTCCGCGCCCAGGGTTCGAATCCGCTACTGGCTCGTCGGCTTTTCCATTAGTAAAAGCATCAGTGTTTAGAGCAGACACGAATAGCGGACGGGCGAGCAGGCGGTTGGGCGGCAGAAAAACAGGTTGTGTGGGTGGCTGGGTGGGTTATGTGGGTGGTTTTGCTGGGGTTTCTTGTGTTTTTCTTCTTTTTCGATGGACAGAGTTGAAATTTTGCTACTAGGTACGTTTTCTGTCTGTTTGTGTATCTGTTAGTCCTCTGGTCAGTGTGGGTGACTTTTCTTCCGTTTGGCTGGAAATAATTGGAGCATCCGCGGTTTTGTGTATTTTTAAGGTGATGTAACCAATACCCTTGTTGAATAGTTTTATCTTCTTTTCATATTTCCTTTTTCTGTTCAGTTTTTCTTGCTTCTTGCTGCCTTTATCTTACTTTGCCTCTTTTTCCCATCTCTTTCGTATTATTTCTCTTATTTCTTTTTTTTTCTTTCTTGTGCTTTGTCTGTGTTTCTCGTTCTGCCTTTCGGAATAATGTCTTTCTCACTATCTTTCTATTTGCTTTGTTTTGCTTCTTTTTTCATTGTATTTTTTCGTATTCCTTCGTTCTTTTCCTGTTTTCTCATTTGTTTTTGGCTTTGCGTTTCGAGTTTTCCATTCTTAATCCTTAGTTGTTTTTTTATTTCTATTTGCTTTGGTATTTATTGTGTCTTTTTCATTCTACATTTCGTAATCTTTCTTCTCTTTTCTTTCGTTTTTTTTCTTTTTTTATCTATCTGTCTATCTGCCTGTCTGTATGCCTGGCTTTCTTTCTTTCTTTCTTTCTTTCTTTCTTTCTGTCTTTTCTTTCATTTTTCTTTCCTCTTTTCTTTCTATCTTTGTTTTATTTTTTCTTTCGTTGTATTTTCTTTTCCTTTCTTTATTTTCATCCGCCAGTCTTTTCTTTCCCTTCTTTTTCTTTCTTTCTATTTTCATCGCGGGTTTCAAGGGTTCATTTCCAGGGGTGCTCGTGGTCGTCTCTGGGTTCAGTCACCATTAGAGGAACTTGTTTGGGTGTAAATCTCCGTTCCTCGTTTTCTTCTTCATTTTTACCCTAAGCAGTTGGTAATATTTGCTTTTTTTTCTCACCATCAACCATCGACTTTTATGTTTAAGTTTTGTGTGTGTGTGTGTGTGTGTGTGTGTGTGTGTGTGTGTGTGTGTGTGTGTGTGTGTGTGTGTGTGTGTGTGTGTGTGTGTGTGTACCTTTAATTTTTTCTTTTTTTTTTTCTTTTAATGGTGTTGAAATTAATGAGACTTTTCACTTATATATCAAGAATCTCTCTCTCTCTCTCTCTCTCTCTCTCTCTCTCTCTCTCTCTCTCTCTCTCTCTCTCTCTCTCTCTCTGGGGAGTCAGTCACATTTGTATGACATCTATTCGTTTCTTCCTTTTTAGTCTTTTCGATTTTTATTCATTAATTTATTTTCTTGTCGTGTCTTTTGTAAGTCGTGTGATTTTTATGTTCGGGTATTTTCTTATTTTTTTAAATTTTTGTTAGTATTTTCCTCTTTTTATATATATTTCAACTTCGGATCGTTTTTATGTTGTTTGATTTGTTAATGCTTTTCAAATATTCAGTACTTGTTTTTTACTTTTTCCTCCTACTCCTCCTCCTCCTCCTCCTCCTCCTCCTCCTCCTCCTCCTCTTCATCTTATCCTCCATCTTCTTTTCCTCCTCCTCTTCAGGATTCCTATTTCTTGATGCGGAAACTACAATTCTTTTACTCTCTCTCTCTCTCTCTCTCTCTCTCTCTCTCTCTCTCTCTCTCTCTCTCTCTCTCTCTCTCTCTCTCTTTAGCATTCCTCTGCAGGATCTTCCTCATCTCCCTCTCATTTTCTGCCTTTGGTCATCTTTCGTTGAATTTCCTTAAATATCCTCTAATTTCTTCTTTTATTGGCTTTTTTTGGCATTTCTGACTAATCCATGTTTCTTGTTTGCGTTATTTTTTTTAATTTCCCATTTCTCCAATTTCGTACTCCTGGTTATGCTAATTTGATTACTTGGATAATTGTTTGTTCTTCCTTATATAAGCTAGTGTCTCAGTTATGTAATTTTTAACACTTTTTTTTCATTTTGTAAATTCGTTTATTTCTTTGACTCACCAATCATCGTTCTTTTATTTTTTTCTTTTTTTTACTTATCCTTTAAGTGCACTTTTTACAAACTACTTATTTATGTATTTCGAACTTGACTCATTAAATGCCTTGTTTTTTTTTTTCCATTGTGTTTCTTTCTACTTCTTTGTAATGTCTACTTAACAATCTCGATTATCTTTCTCTAATATCCCCAACACAATGCCATCTCTCCAACACATTTAGTCAGCCCATTTATTTTCCTTATAAATCCTTTAATTCCACCTTACATTAACTACCTTTCCCTGTATCTATAAATTTAACTCCTTTTTTATCTCTCTCTTTCTCTCCCTCGACAATATTGGAGGTCATTATTTTCAGCCATTTTTTTGATTGGCCCAGAGCCGCAGCCCTTTATCAGATCAGCCAATTAGACTCTGTAATCTCATGTAGGGGCTGATGTATGGTGGTGGGCCAGCATCCCATACCATAAACTGGAGATAATTATGTATGGTGTCGAAATGGGGAATGGGAGGGGCAGATGCTACGGCCCTAGTGGGAAGCAGGGGAGGTAGGGAGGGGAGTATAAGTTAGTAAATACACCTGAGGGATTTTCACCTGCCTCTCTCATCTTATCATTAACCTGGGACACGGAATTGGCACATAGGAAGGGAGGAAAGGGGAAATGGAGAAAGGAGTAATGGAGGGACAAGAGGGATAATAAAAATGAGGAGAAATGAGGAAATGGAGGAAGGGGGAGATAAAGAAAACATTACATTAACGAAGCGTCTCATTTTTGTTACTCCTGTTTATATATGTGAAGGTTTACATCATAATATATTACTTAATGTGAGTTTACGTGACACACTTTCCTCTTTCACATCAGGTAGCGGGACTAAAATAGCTTAGAATGGACTAGAATAGCCTTATTTTCATCTCTACCTTTTCTCCCACTTCGGTAGTTTTTTTCCCCTTCAGGTTGACAGATAGGCCTCGCGCTGGACGGGAAGACGGGAACCAGCAGTATGTTTTCTGTGGCATGAAAGAAAACTGGCGTGTTATCTCCAGTCTCCCGCGGCGGACGTCAGCGATTGTGTCTTTAAATGTGCTCATGTGTGGTTCTGGGCGAGAGCTTCCTTGTTGTGTGTGTGTGTGTGTGTGTGTGTGTGTGTGTGTGTGTGTGTGTGTGTGTGTGTGTGTGTGTGTGTGTGTGTGCGGTTTGGGAGGAAATGTGTATTTTTCCTGTGGTATGTTGTTTAATATACACCTGTAACTTTCTTGTTGAACATTGTTGAGGAGTGGACCAAGAATATGCATGAACTGTTATGATCCACACACACACACACACACACACACACACACACACACACACACACACACACACACACAGACGGTGGCACCCTGCTGACAACACACACAGTCAGCCAGGAGAAGGAAGCAGCTTGTTATCATTACCACTGACAGAATGAATGAGGTTGTGTATGCAAGATTTCCGTCCCTGAGAGAAAACTGTTCCTTAATGCCTCACTCTGATTGGACTTCCTCGCTCACCTGTTCCTATATCAGACAGGTAAACCACATTCCAGTCCATTCCAGGCCATTACAGTCCCCTTACCTGTTGTGCTGGAAGGAGGCGTGTCACATAAATTAAATTCTCGTAATATAATGTAAATCTTTATTACTGTTCATTTTGGGGAAGTTTTGTAGGTTTTATAGTTGTCTTGTCACTAATGTTGTTTACTACATCTTTATAGTCATGCTTCTGTCTCTTTCTTGGTCTTTCTTCGTCCTTATAAAAAAGATGGATTAGTTACCACGCTGCATGACTTAAAACAATAATGTATTCTTTCTATTTTCTCTTCGCTTTTTAAAGAAAATGCATAAGTTAACATTTTTTTTTATCTTGACTGGATTACAACACACGATATTTATCTATTTCTTTTTTCCTTCTGTTTCTCTTGAAAAATAACAGAAGGTCCAGGTGTTCTATAATCGTCTTTTTATTGCAGTCAACACTGTTCACCTGCATACGATGCTTATGGGAAAAGTGTAAGATACGAGTAAGGAAACTTGAATACCGCAGCCATATTTGAGGTACATAGAGGCGCTTGTTCTATCCTTAAGCTTAAATACCTCATCCATATTTGAGATACATAGAGGCACCTGTTCTGATCCAAACTGACTTAACCTAAAATAACGTAACACCGTTTAAATTTACCTAATTTATCAAAAGAGGATGTTTTTTGTTCTGGAAGGGGAGGGTTGGAATATTATGGGTGGAGTGCTCATGAGGGAAACTTACCACTGCGGAACTTAAATACACGCCAGACCACTTGCCGAGGAGGGGCCGCAGACAGGCGTGGTAACATTGACCGTCTACTTGGTGCGCCTCCTCCCCTCGGCCTTCCTCTCAGCCGCCGCCCTCGCCGCCGCCCTCGTCGCCGCCCACCTCACTCTTTCACAAGCGGCCGTCTATCGTTGCATCGCTTGTGGTTTTCATTATTCACAACGAGTTTTTTTTTTTTTCCCCTTCGTGAAGCTGCTCTTTGGACATGCCTATAACTTGGCTTTTTCCCGTATATACGCTATAGGTCGCCTCTCTTTCTGTGTGTGTGCCAACGGGGGAAAAAAAGGACAGGACTATGATGTATGAAGAAAGTTACAATAAGGCGCAAAGGGGACATTGTGAAGGTGAGAGAGTTGCTCCTTTCATATTCAAATGAGTGTATTAATAAAATTTGCATATCTGGAAATACAACTCAGGGACGACAAAGGGAGGACTGAGCTACAGCTGATCCGTCCACGAGTGCTCGCTGGTGATAGAAATTGACTCAATGAAAAGTAATCGAGTTAGTTTCGCTGGACAATTGAGGGTTCAGGCTGCAATTCATTCCGCAAATTTAGGTCTTGTGTTCCACCCCTGGAAGGAATTTGTTTGCTTCAGAAATTCTTCTTGTTCAAATCCGCCTATTTTTTTGTTTTGTGAAAGGTAATCAAGTTAGTTTCGTTAGACAATGAAACTTCAATGCATTCTCATTATCTAGATCATGCGCTGCGCTGCAAGAAGGAATTTGTTTGCATAAGAAACTTTGCTCGTCTTCTTGTTTTTGTTTTCTGAAAGATAATGAGTTGACTTCGCTTGGCAATGAAGACTGGATTATTACTAGATATATAGTGGTTGTAATTCATACAGAGAAGAATTTATTTATTTTTTTTTTCTGTTTGCAAAGCTTCGGTCTAAAAATCCTTTTATTTTATTTTATAATTTTTCTGTATTCTGTGCTAGTATTTTCTTCTTGCTCTTTACTTATATCCTTTATTAATATTTCTCTCATAAATTTCCTGTTTCCTCGCCACCAGTCTTTTTATCCATTACGGTTCTTGTCTTCATTCTCCTCCACGCCTTGCACGTTTCCCTCATATTCTTACACGTCAAGCTAAATGATGATAAAATGCAAAACCCTCTAAATCACAACTATGCAAAATTACACTCAGGTAATAATTACACACAAAAGCCCTAATTTATAATGCGTATGGGGTATAACATTTTCCCTTCCTTAACTTTGAAAGGGAGTCACTATTAAATTCTTTTTTGCTCAAGTGCTTCCCTATTTTCCAGCACAATTTCTATGGTGAGTCACAACTTTATCACCAGCATCACTCACACCTGGGCTTGCAAATTACCTGTGCGCCCTTATCATCTGTCCCTTACCCTTCATTTACCTGTACCTTCCTTGTGATCTTGGCTATCTGCTATCAAGGGTGGTGGTTCCTGTGTTCCTCTTATCTACCTCAGTCTGGGATAATCTGGTGTTATCTTCTCCGTCTTTAATCACCCCTCGGCTCCCCAGCGTCTCTGTTATAGGCGTATTACCATAGATGAATCAGCTACGCCTTCCCTATTCAGCCGTATCTCTCTTGATTAATTGCCCGCTGTCTATTATTTCTTCATTATTGCTGCCTTCTGCCTTATCCATCATCACAGTGCTTTTTTTATGTTTTCATATCGTTCTTTCTATCGTAGGTGTTGTCCATTTGTTGGTATTATTATCATTATCATTATTATTCCCTGTTCTCTGTTATTTCTTGATTATTGTTGCCTTTTTCCTTATCCGACATCAGAGGAGTGCCTTTCTAACTTATCTTTTCTATCGTAGGTTTTGCCCATTTGTTGGTATTATTATCATTATCATTATTACTCCCCACGGTCTGTTATTTCTCCATTATCATTCACATGTCTCTTATCCATCATCAGAGTTCAAGTTTTTGTTTTCGTATCGGTTTTTCTATCGAAGGTGTGCCCCGTTGTTGGAATCCGCTGCCTGTTATTTCTCTATCAATCTTGTCTTGTCTCGTATTCATCGTCGGTGCAAGATGGTGTGTTCTTTTGAAGCTTTAGTATCAGTTCTTATATCGTAGGTGTTGCCCGCTTACTGCCGACATTATCATTATCGTTATTATTCCCTCGCCTCTCTTGTTTCTTTCTTATTGCTGCTTAGTTTGTTATCCATCATCTACGGATTTTTCTAAGGTCCGATTATTGTTTTTCATATCAGAGGTGCTGCCTGTTTCCTGCCGTGATTATAGTTGTCGTTATCATTGCAGATTACGTATGATGGAAGTTAATCGCTTTAGTATATTAATCTTCCGTCATCAGTCATCGCTTCTTGTATCAAAGGCGTTGCTCGTTTCTTGTTATCGTTATCATTATTATTATTGGTATTTTTATGGAAACTTTACGTGTCGAAATATGTAAATCTGTACCGTCCGTTGAGGGATTTTAATGCAGCAGACGAGAGGAAGCTGTTTATCTCCATTCATGAAAGGTGCGCCGTGTGTACCTGTGTTTTCAGGTATTGTATGGCTTAATTAAATCTATTCTCCTCTACGCACCTCATTGTTTGCATTTGGGGTTTGGTTGTTCATCTGTTTATTTTTTTTAGCTTCAAATGTTTTTTTAATGTTTTTTTTTATATATATATATATATAAGGATTCTTTTCTTGTCTTCTTTTTAATTTAGTATTTGAAATGGGTCTTTAAACTCCCATTCCTTCTCCTCCTTGCAATATTTCTTGCTCCTCTTCTCTCCACTAACACACTCGTCTATTCTCCCTCTGTCCTCTTCAGTCTCGTAATCCCTCATATTTCTCCGCCCATCCCTTATCCCTCCTCTTCTCTGTACAGTAATATGCTCCCTTACATCTCCTTCCAAGTCTTTCTCACCCTCCATATACCGCAGAGCTCCTTCTACGTCCAGCCTCTCCTACTCCTCCTCTTCCTCCTCCTCCTCCAGTGCAAGAGACGCGACGTGAACGAATTACAAACGCGCCTAAAAACAAGCACTCCAAATTACCGCCTTTTTATTCCACGGAGAGACTCATCCTGCCGCCTGCCGCCCCTCCCATTACTCACCTGTCTCGGCCTCCCTTCCCTCCTAGGCCTAAATGCTGATCTACGACAGGTACGACGCCGCCACGGATACGGTTCTCCCTCATCTGAACCCCCCAACAAGTTCAGGAAATGATGAATGAGTCTCGTTTGTCTTCATTATCGTCAGCCAGTACGCGGTGGTGTCTGTGGGTGACTGGTGACTCTTACTGGTGTCTGGGGAACTGACTGGTGGTGGTGTGTGTTAATTACCACTTGTTTCCGCCTCCCGCTTGTTACCTGTGATATTTCCAGGTGAGACAGGTGTGAAAATGAGACGTCCTTATGGTTTCTGGTTTTATGTTTCGAAATTCATCTGGTGTGTTAATAATTTTCACTTGTGTTATCTCGTTTCGTCTCGTTTGCTAACTCTTGATCTTTCATTGCGGATCAGGTATGAAAAGTGGAAGAATGATAGTTATTTTAGAAAATTTGTCTTGCCTTTTATTTGTGTATTTGTGGTGGTGTTTAATTTTTTTACTCCTTATCTGTAATATCTCGAGGCTTGACAGGTGTGAAAAGGGAACCGCGATTGGTTTTTGCGGCGCAGGTATGCGGAAATGCATCTATTTTATGATATTTTTAGTGTGCCATTATTACTTTTTATGGAGGGAAGCAGGAAAAGCTTTAAGTTGCTGCTCATTTATCCCGCGGTTGTGAATTGAGGTTGTGGTAAAATGCAGGATATAATTTGCCTCCCCAAGGATTTTTTAAGAGCACGTCAGGTAAATTATGGCCGGATGTTGTAAATCAAAGGCAGGTATTCAGAAAACAAGGAGACGCCGCTGACATGATACGGAAGATTCAAAGCCGCGTCCTGTATCGAATCACTTAACGAAGCGTCACGCGAAACCCGACACTTCAAAAGGCCGGCGTTTCGAAGCCTCGAGCGATACATCAACCCAGCGCGAAACAAGACAGACAAACAAATCAGTGCTGGAGGACACAGCTTCTCTTTAACCCCTGAATTATCTTGATCTATCTCGCTTCCGTTTCTATGGTGCTAATCATGACCATAGAAAGAGAAAGAGAGAGAGAAAATACGTCCATTGATTCGCTCCCACACTCATAAACCGGTGCTCGAGACTCCGAAGTTCTGAAGCAGTAGGGTCGGAGTGAGTTGTCGGTTTCGGAGCAGCGGTCCATAACTCATCCGAATTGCCCCGTTTCCTTTCTCCGGGGCGGCGGGACACCTGCTGCGGCGGGCGTGACCAATGGCGCTGCCGGGGCGGGGCGGGGCGGTGATGCTGGTGATGTGGTGGTGGTGGCTTGTCATGTGCAGTGGTGATTAAAGGTAGTATTAGTGGTGGTAGTGGTTAGATTGTGGTGGTAGTGAATAGTTGTTGGTAAAGTGATAGTGGTAGTAGTAGTTGTTGTGGTAGTGGTGATGCTAATAATGAACAGGGATCATAACACTAGTGGTGATGGTGGTAGACAGTAATGGTAGGAATGGTTGTGAGTGTAGTGGTGGTGGGTCTGTGGTGGTGCTGTGGTGGTGACGTGACATCTTGTTAGTCACGGTGGTGATGGTGATTTTGAGTCATTTTGGTGATGGTGGGAAATCCGAACAAGGGGCAGTGTTTGTGTGGTGAGGGAGGGTGAAGGCGGGGGTGAAGGGGTGAGGGGAGGTTGAGGGAAAGTGGAAGTAGGAGCATAGGTGCAGAGACCGAGAGAGAGGTGGAGTGGTGGGGGTGTTAGGGGGGGGTCATAATCCATCAGTTTTCAAGATAAGATCAGGGTGAGGGAGGGGAAGGAGGGGGTGGAAGTGTGAGGGTGAAGGGGTGAGGTCAAGGGGTGATGAAGGGGTGAGAGGAATAGGGGTGTGGAGGGGGTGTGGAGGGCATTTAGAAGGTGAGGGAGGGGGAGATTGCAGGGTGGGGTGGATGCTTAGGGCTCAGGGTGGGGGTGGGAAGAAGGGAACAGGAGGGGGGGTGAAGTGAGCCTCTGAAGTTATCGCTTATGAAAAATTGACTTCCTTCAGCGAGGTGGAGAAATGCGATGGTGGTGATAAGAACAGTTACATTGCCTACATATATCTTAATTACTGCGTTATCTGTAGTAAAATTGAAAGCTGTATGCACTGAAAGTAAACACACACACACACACACACACACACACACACACACACACACACCACAACAACAACAAAAATCTTTTACTCTCAACTCAGCTTCATAAAACTAATAAAATCTTCATGACTCTTAACATATTTTAGAACCCACCCTTTTCTGAGAGACACTTAAAGGCCTTATTTGCTTACAGAATGTCTTTTAATTGTTTTTTAGTAGCGTTCAAGAGTACGTTAATCCTGCAGCCACGTTTCCAGGACTTTAAGAAGGTTCCGTGACTCACTAACTAGCATTAATAGTCCCAGTTATCTCCTTTTAATGACCACGACCTCGTATTATGTCTTAGTAACTTCCATTTCATCTTATTCTTGTTCCCCAGGTAAGTCTGAGTGTCTCCCGGTACAGAAGTTCATTGTTGAATTTCATTATGTTGACTTGTCTCTCTTTTAATCTCTCAATCTCACAGCCTCTCTTTTTTCCCCCCGATTTTGTGAGATGTTAGATTCGGTGTTTATTTTTATCTGTCTTTTTTTCTTTCCTTTCTTGTCCTCTGTCTTTCCCCGCCTCTCCGTCTCTCCTAGTCTGTTTTTTGTCTATTTTCTTGTCTTTCAGTTTCTTTATAATCTTCATATTTCTTCATCGCTTTCCATGTCTTCTTGTCTCTCCGAAGTCATTCTCTTAAGTTTCTCCGTCTTTTTTGTCTCTCCGCAGTTTCCTCCAATCTTTCCCTAGTCTTACTTTCTCTTACTCTATTTGTCTCTCACAGTGACAACCAATCTCTTCTGTAGTCTTTCCCAATCTTTGTCTCTCATGCAGTC
>NC_087188.1:9366234-9411234 GCF_035594125.1 Scylla paramamosain
TTTTTTGCTTGTTTCTTTTTGTTTCTTTTTTTCTTTCTTTCCTCCTCCTCCTCCTCCTCCTCCATGTCCTTTATTTTTCAGTTTTTCATCCTTTTTTGTACACTATGTATTCATCTTCTTGGAATTTCAAAATTATTTACCACTTTGCACATTTTCTTCAGTTTTAAGTACTTTTTTGCTTTCTTTTATTTTCCTGGTTATTATTTTCCACTTATTACATTTTTTCATCGAAGTTATTTCATGTTTTACTCGTCACTCACTCTTCAGTTATTATTTTTTTATTCGTTTTCTTAATTAATTTTATTTTTGTGTGCATTCCTCGTTTTTTTTCATTTTTATCATCAGTTTTCGTTTGTTTTATATGTTCTTTTATTTTTCATATACAGCTGATTAAAAAATGTGAGTTCTCAGACACACACACACACACACACACACACACAACTGCCTACCCTCCCCCACACCACACACTCCCACCTGGTCGCCTTGTTTGCGCTTACCTGCCGCTAGGGGGACACGACTCCTTGGACTTACCTAACTTTTGGTATTCGAGCGTTAGACCACACCGTCCGGGGGTCAGAGAGGGCGTGGCTGGGGAGGTTGAGGGGTATTTATCTCCCGTCGATCAGTGGAGGAGGAGGAGGAGGAGGAGGAGGAGGAGGTGGTGGTGGTGGTGGTGGTGGTGGTGGTGGTAGTGGAGGAGGAGATGTAATAGTTGTAGTAGGATGAGATGAGTAGGATGAAGTGTGTGTGTGTGTGTGAGAGAGAGAGAGAGAGAGAGAGAGAGAGAGAGAGAGAGAGAGAGAGAGAGAGAGAGAGAGAGAGAGAGAGAGAGAGAGATACGAGACAGAGACCATTGTGTTGCTTCTGGGAAATGAAAGTCGTACATCGCAAAAGATTTCAAGTTACGTGTGGATTTCCTTCCATTTTTACGGGATTTGTGTGGCATGAATGAGCAAGCGTGTGTGTGTGTGTGTGTGTGTGTGTGTGTGTGTGTGTGTGTGTGTGTGTGTGTGTGTGTGTGTGTGTGTGTGTGTGTGTGTGTGAGTGTGTGTGTACTCCACTGCCCTACTCTCTTTTTGCATATTCATATTCACTTTATTTTTTTTTTCACAATAAAATTTAACAAAACATTTATATACGAACCCACTACTTAAACTACAAAGGACTCGAGACTCACACATACCAAAAGAAAACCAGGAAGTTCCCAGCAAGGTGTAGATCAAAATAAACAAATAAATAAGCAGCAAATAAAACAGTCAGACTCTCACCAATAAATTTTCAAAAGTAAAAAAAATAAATAAATAAACACGAGGTGAAGGAACTGAAGAGCTGACCAGTCTTTGGGGAGTGAAGGGAAGGAAAGGTTGAGAAAGAAGGAAGAGAGGAAGCGGAAGGATAAGAAAAGGGAAAGATCAAGTAAAAAAAAAAATTAGAGCGAAAAGATAAAAAAATATATATAAAGAAGAGTAAATGAGACAGTAAGGAAAGAGAAAATGTCTTCAAAAGGATATTAAGGAAAAGGAGGAAGAACTGAATAGTCACCAAAAAGAAAGAAGGAAAAGAAATAAGGAAAGAAAAATGAAGGAAAAGAAAATATATAAGGAGAGGATACGGAAAAATTGGATAAGGGAGAGAAATTAAGGAGGAAAAAGAATGAACGGTAGAGAGAGAGAGAGAGAGAGAGAGAGAGAGAGAGAGAGAGAGAGAGAGAGAGAGAGAGAGAGAGAGAGAGAGAGAGAGAGAGAGAGAGAGGATGATAAAAATATGATACGTAAGAGAGCTAAAGGATAGGCAAGGAAAGGAATGGGACTGGAAGGGAGAAGGATGGAACGTGAAAGGAAGAGAAGGGAAGGGAAGAGAAGGGAAGGGAAGAGACCTGAGGGGAAGGGAAGGGAAGAGTCCGAGGGTACAGCAGACTTCCCACACATGAGTAATCGTTACGGTACACACGCCACTATTAAGGTACATAAAGAAGACAGGTGAGAGAGAGAGAGAGAGAGAGAGAGAGAGAGAGAGAGAGAGAGAGAGAGAGAGAGAGAGAGAGAGAGAGAGATTAACAGACGAAGAAAAGACCAAAAAGAAAGCAATAATGTAAACATCAAAGAAACCTCTAAATAAAAGACATAATTGTTTACTGAAGGGAGGAAATGCTGAAGTCTCATCTGTAAATAAAAAAAAAAGAAAAAAACGGTGAAAGGAGGAGCAAGTAACGCTAAGTAGGAACATAAATAATGAAAAATGATGACATGAAAGAGGAGCTGCGGAGAATGATTGAGGAAGAAGAGGGAGAGGTCGAGAGAGTGTGAGACGAGAGAGAGAGAGAGAGAGAGAGAGAGAGAGAGAGAGAGAGAGAGAGAGAGAGAGAGAGAGAGAGAGAGAGAGAGAGAAGAAGAAGAAGAAATAAGCAGATAAAAGATGGGAATGAGAATGGGAAGTCCGGAGAAAAATCGAGGAATGATTAAGTAGCAGAAGATGAAAGAGGAGAAATCGAGAAAGAAGGAAGAGGAGGAGGAGGAGGAGGAGGAGGAGGAGGAGGACGAAGAGGAGGACGAGGAGGAGGGGCACAAGTAGCGTTAGATGGAAGAGAAGAACAAAAGAACAACTAGAGAACGAGAGTGTAGAAAGAGGGAAGAATTATGAAAAACGAGTAAAAGGAGGAAAGGAATGAGAAGCAGATGAAGGACGATGAAGAGAAAGAAAAAAAGATAGAGAGGTACGATAATGAGAAAAAAAAAGAATGGGAGATGGAGGAAATGATAAGGAGGAAGGAGAATCAGAGGTGGGAAAATGGAGAAGAACAGGAGAAGTAGGAGGAGGAGGAGGAGGAGGAGGAGGAGGAGAGGACAATATAGGTAATAGGGTCATTTGCTGCAGCTGGGTTCTTCGTTCTGTGCTCTGGGGAACGTCTCATTCATCTTAGTCAGTGTGTGGGTTCACTTTTGTGTCTTGCAACCACCTCCCGACCACAGCTGACCACACCCTGCTCCGCCCCACGCCACACCCAGACCACACTCGGGTCCGTCGCCACCCATACATGACAAAGCAAGATCACTGGCGCATGATTAATACCTCCCCCGTCAGTACCACCCCCAGTACCTCCTGCTATGTCTCCCTATTGGCTAATTCAAATTTGAGCAAAGATCCTCGTAGCTGCGTTTTCCTTTTAAAGTCTCCAGTGCATTAGGATTTCATAGGCGGTAACGAGGAAATGATAGGTTTGGTTTTGTATTAATATGCATGTGTGTGTGTGTGTGTGTGTGTGTGTGTGTGTGTGAGAAAAAGGACCTTCTTTCACAGGGTCCACAATGGCTTAATTTATTGATTTGCATATTCTCCTCAACATTAAGGCGCCCACACCTCCGCCCTGCCATTTCCTGTTCCCCACTTCAGCTTCATAAAAGGATAATTGTGACTTTGCGGCGGACGGAAAGACACACGGACGGACACACGGGCGGATGGTCGGACGGACGGACACAAAAGTAGCGGACACTCCCCATGGTCCTCACTCAACGTCTTCCCGCCAGTCTCACTCTCGTTGCTATTTGTCTGCACGCGAACCCAAGCGCCTCTGTCTCCCTCGGTTCGCCTTTGCTGTCGTGTTTTATCGCCATCTCTTGGAACCGCGACTATTGGAAGTGTTAAATTTAGGTTACCGTTATTTTTATTTTAGTTATTTATTTTTAGCATTTTCTGTGGGTGTAATTTGATGTTACGTGGTTGAAATGAGTCCGTGATATGAGGTTTCGTGATACAATGTGGCCTTCGTGTGTCCTTTAGTGTAAAATTATACTGAAGGGGTTATGTTTTTGTTTATTCGTATATATATTGAAGGAAAGTGAATTGTGTGTGTGTGTAAATGAGTTAGGTTTATTTCTGTATTTTTTTTTTTTTTTGAGCGAGTGGTTTTTCGATGGTATGTTTTTTATTAGTTAATTTCGTTGCTGATCGTAAAGTCTTTTAAAGGACGCTTGCATTGTTTGACTCTTCTTTTTATGAATAAGTCGAAGTTTCTTTTTTTATGAATAAGTCGAAGTTTCTTCTTATGAATAAGTCGTATTTTGTAATTTTACGAGTGCGTTGCGTTCTGGTATTGCGTGTGAGGAAGTAATTTTGTTGGTAATGATAAGCCAGAATGTTATAAAGAATGCTAGATTTTAAATTTTTACGAATGGGCCGTGTTATCTATTTATTTTTATTTCATTTTGATGAGTGAGTTGTACCTTGTGAATATATACAGAAGTAATTATTATAGTTACGATTCGAAAATATTACAGAGAACGCTTATTTTTTTGCATTATTTTTATTGTGAATTGAGTTACTTAATGGTTCTGTATTTTTGTATGTCCTGAATTGTTATTTGTGCCCGATACCGCAGAATGTGATATAGAAAAGGCAATAAACGATGATGGTGGTGGTGACTCCGTGATATAAAAAACAAAAAAAAACTGAATCTATTTTCTTTCAATTCATTTCTCTTTTTCTTTTTATGAATGAGTTCAGTGTACGGAGGATGTGATGTAATGGTGATGTGTAATGGTGATGATGGTGTTGATGGTCCTGTAATATTAAAGGGAACATTAGAGCTTATTCTCTTTCAATTCTTTTCTCTTTTCTTTTTCCGAATGGGTTAATGGCGCACTCCATAACAGAGGCCGAGATTATTGACAGAGTTACGCGCGGTCTTGTGGCCATAACTTCACACGTCAACTGTTTATGAGCGAAAGTTGCCGAAGTTAAAAGGACGAGCGGGAAAATGTGGTAGCAGGAAAACGAGGTGGCAGGAAAATGTCTGGAGTCACATTTCACACTTAAATATATGCCGCGGTACTTTCACCAGACGGATTGAGTCATCATTGGAATTCGTTAAGCTTTTGACTGACAATCTGTCGGTAATGTTTTGTTTGCACGCTATGTTAAGGAATGCCAAGGACTCTCTTCTTATTTTGATGACTTATATGGAAGTGTACGATTGACTGGTAGGCATGACAATATTATCACACATCAATATTTTTTTTGATGCCTAAATGGAAGATTAGGATTAATAGGAAAATTTGGCATTACACGTCAAACAATAAGATAGGAAACAACAACACTAAGGGTAATGGGTGAAGTCCTAACAAGCATCTACAAGAAAGAAGAGGATTAAAAATAAAACAGTTTGTAATTTCTACCCGGTTTAAAGATTGGAGGTGGCTGTAGAACAATTAAAGATGTCCCCTAGTGATTAGTAATTAAGGAAAGGTGTGCCAATTAGCAGTTAAAGAGTTAGATGGAAGTGCTTGTTCGATTAAAAGAATTGACAGTATCATAACACATTAAATCAACATTTGTGCGTTTAAATACAAATATAAGATTGACTGGAAACTGTTGTTATATCTTATGAAATGTTCTTTACGGATCTTTATTCCTGATATTGAAATGTTTATCGTTTTGTTTTTTTCGCGTAAGTTGTATTTATTGTTTGTCCTTATTTATCTTTTTTTTTCTCTTCAATTTGCATTCTTTGCGTTCATATCGTCATGTATTAATTTCCAGTTGTTTTCAGATCATTCTGCATTATGTAACACACACACACATACACACACACTCTCTCTCTCTCTCTCTCTCTCTCTCTCTCTCTCTCTCTCTCTCTCTCTCTCTCTCTCTCTCTCTCTCTCTCTCTCTCTCTCTCTCCCTCTCTCTCCTTTACACTTTCCACAGTTTTAGCATTCACTTTTAACTTTCCACTACACCTTTCAATACGTAACGGCCTGTGTACCATTCCACCCATGTTCTGAGTGAGTCTGCCCACGTGCTTCATGTCTTTATTTACTCTCTAATCCTCTTTGTTGTGTATATTCGTCTCAGAGCGTCCAGGAATCGTGCGCAGCTTCTGACTCTCCCTTAAGATTTCAAAGTTATTCAGTGCCAGTGCTCCAATTTCCATTTTTCTATGACTATGAAGGCACGTGTAAGTCTTCTAGGGTTTTGTGGGGTCTGTGGGGTCTCAGGGAGTCTTTGCAAGGATGGGACGTTGTAAAGTTGAGGTTTAGACTTAGTTTTCTCTTTTCATATTTCAGAGAGACGAGGAGGGCAAGGAGGGAGGAGGTTGTGGAATGAAAAGGTGGATTGTCTTGTAGTGCATTGGGTGAGGGGTGGTAGTGGTATGTGTATTGGATGGTGGATAATTCTCTCTCTCTCTCTCTCTCTCTCTCTCTCTCTCTCTCTCTCTCTCTCTCTCTCTCTCTCTCTCTCTCTCTCTCTCTGTCTCTCTCAGCTGGTGTTTGTTACTTCAGGTTTTCCTCCTTCGTTTGTTTATAATTTAGGATTGGAATTGTCTTCATCTGTCTTCATGTCGTTTTCTTTCTTCCCCCTTCTTTGCCTTTGTCTCTTTATCTCTTTTTCCTTCATTCAATACCTCCTTTTTTTCCCTCTTGCATTTGATCGTGTAATTTTTCTTTCGTTTTCCTCATTCTTTTCTTCCTCCTTCGCGTTACTTCGTCTTTTGTATCAATGTAATGTTTTTTGTCTTGTAATTTTTGTATTTATTCTTCTCTAGATTTTTATTTTCAATGGTTCTCGTTCCGTTCTTATCTGACTTGTTTAATATGCAATAAGACCCTCATTTTCGTGTAAAAGAAGGTTTGGTTCAACACACACATACACACACACACACACACACACACACACACACACACACACACACACACACACACACACACACACACACACACACACACACACACACACACACAAGGTTGAATCCTACATTATCTTGTGCAGTAAACGTACAACATAGTCCCTCGTATTTTAGTGTTTGATAATATATTTACATTCTTAGTGCTTGAGTCCTAATGTTAACACGCACACGCACGCACACACACACACACACACACACACACACACACACACACACACACACACACACACACACACACACACACACACACACCTACCTCTGGAATCACCGTGTGGCAGATATATATCGTTGTTGACTCTTTGCGAAATGTCTTTGGCACCAGAAAGGAGTGGCGCTAAATTGGCAACACTAACCCTTGGAAGTGAAGAAATTGGTACCACTGGGAGGGACTGAAATCGATTCCCTTGCCTGCTTTGACTTTTCGTCTTTATTTTCTTACTTGCTTTCTATTTATTTGAGAGCAGTGTTGATCTACCATTAGTTATTTTGTTCTTTTGTTTATTTAGCTTTCATTCTGTTTTGTTTGTTGTTTATTTGTGGATTTAAGTGATTATTTGTATTAGTTGAGATAAGTAATGACCTGCAGTTTTGTTTATATCTCCACATTTATGTTCTTCCTTATTTTCATTTTTAATTCGTTGGGTAAAATCATCTGTTCTCTTTCTCTCTCTCTCTCTCTCTCTCTCTCTCTCTCTCTCTCTCTCTCTCTCTCTCTCTCTCTCTCTCTCTCTCTCTCTCTCTCTCTGGTAGCACGTTTTCCAGCTGTTTTTAAGAGATGAAATATGTTATAATGTATTTTCTATTGTGCATTTTCTGAGGGACAGCTTAAGTCGAGTGGTGTTAAAATATTTTCTTGGCTGTGTTTCTAGAAAGTGTTCGTTCCTTTGTCATTGTCTGTCGCAATTATTTGTCATGGAAATTTATTCAATGACATTCTCTTAGTGTGATGTCAACACCGCTTAGTCTAATGGTGTGGCCTTTGCCTTGGTCTACTACTGTGATTTTCTCCTCTTCTTGCTCTATTCTTTATTTATCTTCCCTCTTTGTTTTTTATATTTTCTTCTTCGTTTAATGTTTTGTCTATAATTTTTTTTGTGTGTGTTTTTGCTTGGGTTCTATCACATAAATTATCTTATTCTTCCATTCATTTCTGCATTTGCTTATTTGAATGATATTCTTTGTGGCATTTTGTTATTTCTGTACTTTCACATTGACCTTTCTTTCCTTCCTCATTTTTCCACGTTCATATTTTAACATTCCTCCATTTCTTAAAATCATTTATTTCTTCACTTCGTTACCTTTTATTTTCTCTTCCTCCAACCTTCATTCCTGATTTTTCAATACCTCATTTTTCGTTATTTAATTTTACTCTGACCTTCCTTCTCTTTCACGGCGGCCTTTAGCATAAGACTGGCACTCTTGTGTACTTGTGCTCCGGGGGCAATTAGGTGACCTTTTAACAGCCGTAGGTCAGGTAAGGTCACGTGGGTGCGCTGTGACCTCTTATCTCCCTCGTCCTCGTCACACCCTTTCTTGTATTAAACTCTCTCTCTCTCTCTCTCTCTCTCTCTCTCTCTCTCTCTCTCTCTCTCTCTCTCTCTCTCTCTCTCTCTCTCTCTCTCTCTCTCTCTCTCCCTCATTTCCTCGTCATCTTTCTGCTTGTCACTTCCTACGCGAAAGTTCAAAGTAGTTCCTTATTTCACTGTTGAATTATTACGGTTGTCAAGGTGGAGGGATGGTGTGATGAGGAACAGGATGACAATTCTTTGGATATCTCGCTGGACTGAAGGGGAGGGACGCGGGATCCGGCAGGTGGGAGGCGACACAGGTAAGCTAATGAGGTAGATTAGGTGGATTAGAGTTTGGAGATTTCAATGTTCCGTAGGTAATGATCCACTTTCATTTTTAGGTGATGATGAATGATTCTCTCTCTCTCTCTCTCTCTCTCTCTCTCTCTCTCTCTCTCTCTCTCTCTCTCTCTCTCTCTCTCTCTCTCTCTCTCTCTCTCTCTCTCTCTCTCAGTTATTCTCAATATTTAATATTTCATCTTTTTCATCAACTGAGGTTATGTTTTCTCTTACGTGTACATTATTGTTACTTTTTATTTCGTTTATTTTACTTTATTTAATTTTTTCTTCCTTTGTTCTCTATTGCTTGTATCTCTTTTATTGGTTTCTTGTAAGGTTTAAAGTTGTCCTCCCTGCTTTTATTTGCAATGTTATGTGTTTTTTTTTTTCTTAACATTTTGCATTAGTTTTTAATTCAAATATTTTCGTTAAACTCAGATTATTTTTTTTTATCGACCAGTGAAAATATGTTTTATTATTACTATTCTTTTTTTTATTTTTACACATAAACAGAGAGATTTCTGACAATTCCTTAAGATTTGATAATAATTCCATATTTAACTTAGTTTTCCTAAACTACATTTGCATATGTATTAATTTGAATACATATAAATATGAATTTTTATCTTTAATTTCCCATTAATCTAAACTCGTTTTTATGTTCCTTCGTTTTCATTAATTGCTTTTGCATTTTCTATTAATACCGATGCCTATATATCTTTCTCATTTTTTTGCTGTCGCTTATGTATTTTCTAATAATCCAATTATAGGCAGACTCGGCTGAGCATTTAACTTGCAAAGCGGCCATTACATTAACTACAATTTCATGTCCCGTCAGGTTCGTTTAGCACATCGGATATTTTACTCTTGAGGCTGAGCGAAAATATGAAAGAAAAGTATATGCAGATTAATAAAGCAAATATATAGATGTGTTGGATTTGTACATTCAAGTCGTTCACTTATTGCTATTGTTAATCGAGGCGTTTAAGTCTCGTGTGCGTATTGCATGTACGTTGTGGTTATTAACGTACATGAACTCCCGCACGATTAATATGTGGTGCAGGACAGCGGGGTGCACATGTCCACACACCCACCCACCCACCCACACACACACCCACACACTCACACACACACACACACACACACACACACACACACACACACACACACACACACTGATATAATTATTCTCATCTACAAGGTCGCCACCAGTTTATAGCGACGCAGGGGACAGCAGGCGCAGCAGCAAGGGGAATGAACAAGCAGGACGTGCAGGCGAGATAAGCATACACCTGTCAGCAGTGGTTAGGTCCCCTTCAGCAGGTGAGCGGCAGACCAACACATCACCTGCCTACTGTTTACTTGCTGCGCCGCTTTCTTCTTTGTGTTTTTTTTATTGTTTTTTTTGTTTGTCTTCTGTCCTCGTCATGTATATTCTTCTTTACTTCGTTTTTTTTGTCTCCTTTTTCTTTTTTTATTTCGTATTTTTTTATTTGTCTCTTTCTTCTCTTTAGTACTTTTTACTGTCTTATCTCATTTTCTTATGTCATTTTATCTCTTCTCTACTAGTGCCTCATATCTTCTTTCTTCTCTACTCCCTCTTCGCTTTCTTCTTATCCTTTTTCGTTGTGCTGTCTTATCTTCTCTCGTTCCTCCTCTCTCAGTAGACGCTTATCAGTATCTTATCTCTACTGACTCCGCCTACTGATCTCCTGTGACCTCTCCCCCTTGCTTAGTATCATGTACTAGACTGCCTACTACTGCTATCTCCGTGTTGCCATCATCCGCCTTCTGCTTACTGACTCTGCTGGTTTCACTCCTGATTTGTCATGTAGCGTTCAAATGTGTTTTTAGTTGTCTGCTAAGCTGCTTTCTCTGCAGACTTGTTGGTCTTGCTGTGTGGCTGTCTGCTAAGGGTGATGACTACTGCTGGTGCTGCTGCTACTGCTACTATTACTACTATTACTGCTACTACTATTACTGCTGTTGCTACTACTACTACTACTACTACTACTACTACTACTACTACTATTACTGCTGCTGCTGCTGCTGCCACTAAAAACAACAACAACAAGAAAAGCAACAACAACAAGAACAAGAGCAACAACAACAACAACAAGAACAACAACAACAACAACGACAACAACAACAACAACAACAACAACAACAACAACAACAACAACAACAACAACTAACTACTACTACTACTACTACTACTACTACTACTACTACTACTACTAGATATTAATCCCTGCCACGATCACCACTACTGCATCTCTTATCTCCGCATCATTCCTTCCCCTCCTGTCTTCCCTTTCATGTCTCTCCCCTCCTTCACTGGACCCTTGGAGAAGTTACAAGGGCCATTTACAAGTATAGAACAAGTGGCTAGAGATTAATACAACATACGAGGGTGATTGCAAAGTATTAATGAGAGCTTCGGGAAGAGTAAGCATCGTAAAGGACGTTGCTAATGACTTCTAGTGATTATTTAGAGTACTAATGAGAGATTGAGAGCATCTATTAGGCCTGAAAGCAGTTAATTAATGAGTCGTAATTATTGGACGAGGAAGTGGATGAAAAATATCTTCAGGTTTATGAAGGATGGACGTAAATGCCATTAGGTTTGAAGGAAGAAAGATTGAATACTGCGTGATTAAATGTGTGTACTTTATTAACTGCTGGTTACTTGAGAGAGAGAGAGAGAGAGAGAGAGAGAGAGAGAGAGAGAGAGAGAGAGAGAGAGAGAGAGAGAGAGAGAGACTTCTAGCAAAGCATCCCTAAAGTCGTTCATTCCATCAATCTCTCTCTCTCTCTCTCTCTCTCTCTCTCTCTCTCTCTCTCCTCTCTCTCTCTCTCTCTCTCTCTCTCTCTCCTCTCTCTCTCTCTCTCTCTCTCTCTCTTTTTCTGGCCCACCCAAGAAGAACACAGAAAAAAAAGCCGCCCAAAGAAAAAAAAAAAAAATCGAAGAAAAAGTAGAAAGAAAATAATCTCTTATGATGCTGTTTTTTTTCTTTATTTTTCTTGCTGGTTTTTCAATTAATCTCAGGACCAGGTAATTACGCCATCATTTCTTAAACGCGCCATACATCTCCAGGATTATCTATAGCCTTGAGATCACCCCCTTGTAATTCCTGAGTTCAACAGATTTATTGCGCATTTAATACCATCGGGATCTGGGAGGTGTTGTGTGTGTGTGTGTGTGTGTGTGTGTGTGTGTGTGTGTGTGTGTGTGTGTGTGTGTTTGTACCATATGTAGTTGTTTTTGTTTAGGTAATTGTGCTATTTTTCATTTAATATTGTTTTTTCTTCTTGCAGGTCAGTGTAACAGTTTTCAATTAACCTGTAGATGATGATGAGGTGGTGAGTACTGTGTGTGTGTGTGTGTGTGTGTGTGTGTGTGTGTGTGTGTGTGTGTGTGTGTGTGTTTACCAAATGAAAAACTACATTATTTCTTGTTTTTTCTTTGCTGTTGAAATTTCTATCACGTATCTTTAAAGAAAGTTGCAAGAAAATGATGTTTGTTTATCTATTTTCCTCTTTTTTTCCATTGCGTTTCATCGTTTTCCCATTTTTGCTTTATGCTTAGCGAATACAAAAAAAAATAAATAAAATTCTTCGGTTAATATATAAAAATAAGTTCCCTGGATTATAGTTCCTGCAGCCATTACCAAAAGTTCACTTAATGGCGGATGATTTATGTGAATGTCTATAATTCGTATTCTTTTTCTTCCTTTTTCTTTCTTCTCTAATGCCGAACTTCCAAAAATGGCGAGTCCTTACGAGGCCCTCAATAACCGTTTTCTTTTCCCTCCTCCCCCAAAATATAAATTCAGGGCAGACGATTTTATGAAGGGAAGATGTTTTCAATTGATTGTATATTTGCTTATTTATTTACCTGTCCGGGGAATCACGGCGCAAAAATTAACAGGAAAAGCTTGTCTTCATCTCTGTTGTAAAAGGGAATTTATTTTCAGTGGAGGAAAAAAAAAAAACAGAAAAGTAGGAAAAAAAAGTCTGCCGTTATTTCTTATTTTGGTAGGAAACAAGTAATTCATTTTTCGCGATAAAGGGAAATGTTCTCTGTAAACTTTGACCTGCGAGGGAGAGGTGAAGAGAGGGAGTGGAGAGGAGAGGGAGAGAGAGGGAGAGCAAAAGGCGGAGGCAAGGATGAGGGAAGGGAGAGATGGAGAAGAGTGGCGAGTAGGGAAAGAGGAGATAAATTAAAGTGTAAGGAGGATAAATACTGGTAAAGATGAGAGATGAAAGAGAGAAGAGAAGACGATAGACATGAAGGAAGGAAACTAACGGAGACAAATAGCTAGAAAAAATACGATGAAAGAAAGAAAAAGAAAAAAGTTGAAATAAAGAAGAATTAAATGAAAAAGATTAAATAGTAGTCACTGGCTTCGGAGGAGGAGAAAGAAGAAGAGGAAGAGGAGAAGGAGGAGGAGGAGGAGGAGGAGGATAAGAAATAAAGATGAGATATGAGAAAAGGAAAGGCGATAAAAATTAAATAGGTTACAGAGGAAGATATCAAGGAGAAAACGATGGAGGAGGTGGAGGAGGAGGAGGAGGAGGAGGAGGAGGAGAAGAGGAAGAGGAAGAAGAAGAAATTAACACAGTCCTCCACGGTCGTCCCCTTCCTCTTCTCCTCTTCCCCGTGGCGTGGCATTCCCCAGGGCGAGCGGGAGTCACCGTCTTTGTTATGTTGCATGAGTTGTCACCTTCGCTCTAATCTTCCCCCGTGTTCAACCAATCGCGGATTATCTTTTATTCATGTCATTGCTTGGTAGTGTTTCGCCTCGCCTCGCCTCGCCCTGGGTTGTTGGAACGTATATTTCTTTAACGTGCATTAATGCGGCCCAGTGAAAGTTGCATGTTTCTGGATTGCTTCACTGCTTCACTGCTTCACTTCCTAGATAATGAACCACCAGACGAAGCACTTGGCTATGAAGCATTACGAGACATTTTACTTCACTCCATTACGAGACATGTTTTAGGCCTTTATTACTGTACCCTTAGGCCTACTTGGCTCAATTTGCGCAGGTAAAAAGACATAGGGGTCCTCATTACGGCATTCGCTGGCCACAGGGTAAACTCCAGGTAGACTAATAGGTGTAGACTCACACCCGTGCACTCTTGCAACATCATCATCTCGTTGTGACCTTTTTCCTCTGTTATTTGTTGCCCCCGGGGTACTTTCCACTCACCTTAATTGAGACGTCAGGCCTGTGCAGAGTCAGGGTTTTAGTTTGACCTTATTTTCCTTAAAAAGCCACAAGCTCATTCCTGTAATTGGACTTATTTTGTTGTGAACATGCATCGCCTCCTTTTCATTAACTTTATCTTATTTTCCTTAATATTTGAAACGTTCACGCTTTTACTTGACTTTATTTTCTCTAAAGTACCTTATTTTCCAAAAGTTCATCCTTATCGGACCTTATTTTTTCTTAATATTGACAAGATCACTTTCTAATAGTCCTTATTTCCTTAACTCCCAAAATTATAATAATTAAACTCTACAATTTCAATTTCTCCTTGTCTTTCTTAATAAACCAAACTACAGACTCAGACTCTCAGAATGACGAATATTCTTCAACACTCGCAAGTATTTTCTCTCTAACATTCCGTCGAGAACCTTAACATGATCTACTGTGGCTTAAAAACTCCAGTATTTAACGAGCAGTTTTATATGATTCCTTTCTTACAGCGCCATTCAATCAAGCAAGCAATATTTAATACACCTAATATTCCTTATCACCCACAAGTTTTCTCTCTAACATTCCGTGGAGGACCTTAACGTAACCTATCATGGCTTAAAAAGTCTAATATTTGATGAGCAGCTCCATGCGATCCCTTTGCTGCGGCGCCATTCAATCTTCAATCCATCTATTTTTTTTCTTTAACTTATCCAACTTAGCCTAAAGAACCTTAACGGGACTTTACGCGGTTTAAAACTCCTATATTTGACATGCAGCGCCATATGTCTCCATTACTGTGGCGCCATTCCGTTAATCAAGCAATGTTTAATAATCTCTAGTGGCTCAGAGTTCCTCCCCTGACCTGAGTGTCCTGGCAACACCTCGTCTGACACATCACCTTGTATCTCACGCGTCAGGGAGAAATACCCACCGGAGTCGACTTTGAGGCAATTTTCACGTCACAATAAATACACAGAGTTGCAGCAGCGAGGTGTGGAGTGCTAGCGGATAAGGGAGGGAGGGAGGGAGTGAGGGAGGGGGCGCGGCTAACCTGCCCTGATCACAATTCCTTACGGCGCTTCACCTGTCTTGCTTATGTGAGTCTGGGATGAGAAACCACCTGCTGGAGTCGTGAGCGTCTATGCAGGTAAATCACCGGAAATTACTTAACAGGTGTGATTAATTTTACCCTCCCTCACGTGTGAATGGCCAGGTGGATGACTGGCCAGGTGCAGTGCCGTGAGTCGAAGTATAGTGGAGGGTTGATGTGTGGAGGCTGTGCGCTGCTTGCTCGTCAGGTGGCGGCGCGTGGTGATGCATGGCCGGGCTGCCTCTGCCTGTGACGTGACGTGTGTGCCTTATGCGACGGGGCGGCCTCCGGGGGCGGCTTGTGTGGTCAGGCCGCCCAACACGCACTTCTCTTCCTCCTTCCTCTCCCTCCTCCTCCTCCTCCTCCTCCTCCTCCTCTCTTCCTCCTCCTCCTCCTCCTCCTCCTCCTCCTCCTCCTCCTCCTCCTCCTCCTCCTCTTCCTCCTCCTCCTCCTCTTCCGTGTCCTCCCCGTTGGCCACTGTGCTAGAACACGCACACATACACACACACACACACACGCACACACACACACACACACACACACACACACACACACACACACACAGACACGTACTACGTATTTTGTCTGCATGAAAAAAATGCAGTCTAATCATAAATTGCACTTCCTTTCTCGTTTTCATTGTTTAATGATGATAATAATAATAATAATAATAATAATAGTAATAATAATGATAATAATAATAATAATAAAGGTGATAATAATAATAATAATAATAATAATGATAATAATAATAATAATAATAATAATAATAATAATATTATTATTATTATTATTATTATTATTATTATTATTATTATTATTATTATTATTGCTATTATTATTATTATTATTATTATTATTATTATTATTATTATTATTATCATTATTATTATTTATTCCTTTATTATATTTTCTGCTTCCTCCCGTTGACACCACACACACACACACACACACACACACACACACGTACTTGCCATTTCCTCCTGTCTGCGCGTGTGAAAAGGTGTCACATACCTACCACTCACCTCCCCTGAACTTCCCTGCCTCCCTAACCTTACCCTCACCACACAGCACTGCGGACAGTCACCAGGGAAGCCTCAGCTCTTACTTGTCACCAACTACTCCCTTCGTTTCTGTTCCTCATTAAAGAACGTCCAGGTCATTCAACTCCTCCCTCTTATCAGTAAAGAAGCTGCAAGTCTCGTGAAAGCTTTGTCTTTTATCTTTTCCTCCTCTCTCATCAAGCGGACGCATCAGGTAAGCAATGATAAATAATGCCATAAGTGATACCTGTAGCAGCTCTCTCCTGCCGCCGCCTCCTGTAAGTGGATACTAAACAAGATACACAAACAAGTGTCACTAGTCCAAGACGCAGCAAGCATCGGTAACTTACCTGACGGAGGCACTGACGGAGGAACGTGTGAGATACGAAGGTCAGGATTTGGACGGAAGGGCAGACGTTGACTTATTGTTCTATTTCTTTTTAACTTGTGGAAATGAGAGGTTGAGGCAGAAAAAGCGAGTCAGCACACTAGTAGAAAATCAAGAAAATCTGAGCAGGAAAAAAGTCAGTACACTCCTGAGAAAAAAAGGAAAGGAAATCTGAGCAAGAAAAAAAAATGCGTTCATAAATCTTACGAAAAATTACTTCCGAGATCATGAGAGTCAAATGCTGAATAACGCCAACTGTTTCATGTTATCTGAATAAAAATAATAATAAAAAAGTGAAAACATTTGTCAGAAGCTACGTGGTTTTGATACGACAAAAAAAAAAAAAATAAATAAATAAATAATAATAATAATAATAATAATAATGATGATGATAAGGATGATGATGATGATGAATAAAAACAAGAGCAAGAACACCAAGAGATAGAACAGAAACAAGAATAGCAAAAGCAGTAAGAGAAAAAAAAAGAAACAAACAGAAAAAAAGTATGAGAACCAGGAAAAAAAGAAAAATAACAAAAAAAGTGCAAGCCCAAAAAATAGAAAAAAAAAAGAAAAAAAAAGTAGCTAGGCAGCGGACAAATCTACACATGTTTATTTATGAAGCCTTTGTGGAAGTGCAGTTTAGCGTGCAATGCTTTCCCTTTTGCCTCGTCATAAAGAAGGGAGGTGTAAGACGTGCCGGAGTCCTCGGTGATATAAGCGGCAGCGGAACAGCCAACTTAGGGCGCCACCTCCCTTGCTGAGAGTGTTAAGTGCGCGGCGGAAGGTTTAGGAGACGTGCTGGAGAGAGAGAGAGAGAGAGAGAGAGAGAGAGAGAGAGAGAGAGAGAGAGAGAGAGAGAGAGAGAGAGAGAGGGTAAATGCAGTAAAGCCACATGAAATAAAGGGAAACAAGTAAATAAAAAGATCAACTGTGTGTGTGTGTGTGTGTGTGACAAAAGAGGGGAGAAAATTGTGTTGTGTTCTGTTTCTCCTTTTTGTTTTTCTTCTTGTTCTTGTTTATCGGTCAAGGACGTCTTGCTACTCACCTCAGCACCTCGTCCCTTCTGTCTCCTTCCTTCACTCCTTCCCTCTTACATATACATGCAGGGAGAGAAATATGAGATGGGAAGGTTAGGAAAGAGAGAAAAAAATAGCACAAGACGAGAAAAGTAAATAGTAGGCAAGGAGAGAAGAAAAGGAGAGAAGGGCAGGCTGAAGTAAGAGGGAAGGAAGGAAAGGAGAGAGAAACAGAATAGTAGCTGGGAAGTATGAGAGAGGAAGGGAGGAAAAGGATAGAGAAGGAGAAATGCATAGAGAGCGCAGTGGAATAAAGGACACAAGGGGAGAAGAAAGGGAACGAAGGAGGGAAGGAATTTAAGGGAAAGGAAGGAAGGAGGGAAAGAGGAAAAAATAAGAGAGGGAAGGAATAAAAAAAGTAAGGGAGGGAAGTAGAGAAGCAGCAAACAAGGAGGTATGTAGGATTAGAGAAAAAAAAAAAAGGAAGATGAAGGTAAAAACAAAAACAAGAAGAAAAGGTGAAGAGTTAGGAAAGTAAAGAAAGTAAGGGAAAGAAAGAAAAAGAAGCAAATTGGGAGAAATGGAGGATTAGTGAAGGAAGAAAGGAGGGAAGGAAAGTAAAGGCAACGAGTAACAAGGACGGAGGAATGGAGAATGAGGGGGGAAGGGAGAGCGGGAGAGGAAGGCAAGGCACCAGTGTGTTACTCCTGCAGCGGTAAATCAGTCGGTGCGTGTTATTTATTACTTGTTTTCTGTAGTGTTAAGAATTTCAATTGGCTTCTAATATGGCTCATCCCTGTGTGTGTGTGTGTGTGTGTGTGTGTGTGTGTGTGTGTGTGTGTGTGTGTGTGTGTGTGTGTGTGTGTATACCCTTGTGACTTCAAATTAAGTAATGGGAGGGCGGGGACTGTTGACTGAGAAAAGAAAAGAGGGAGAGATAGAAAGAGAGAAAGAAAGATAAAGAAAGAGCGAAAAAGAGGAAGAGAAAATCGCCGATGGGAGACACACCTAGTCACTTAGGAGGTCAAGCGAGATAATGGGCAGGTGTGTCCTCGTCTGACCTGCCCCCGAGGCCACGAGGTCACAGGGGCAGTCGAGAAGACTTCAGAGCAGTGTTGAGTGCGACAACCTGCACACACACACACACACACACACACACACACACACACACACAGGAAAACACCTGTCTGGATTTTTCATGTTTTCAATCACACAATTTTTTTATACCCTTTCAAAAAAAAAAAAATAAATTAATTAATACATAAACAATAATGAAAAATATGTGAAAAATAAAAGCTTTTAGTGTTTTAGATTTTTACGGTGCTCCAGAAACACCTGAAAAAAAATCTATACTCATTTAATAGGAATCTTATTTTTTTATGACACTGATGTAAGGAAATAAAAGAAAATATCAACCAGGTGCTTTTGTTTTGTAATTTCTCACCTGGTGGGGCGTGTGCCAGTCACCTTTAACTGCCAGTTACTACGTGTTGCTGAGGAAACAGGTGGGGGAGGCTGCAGGCTAGGAGAAACGAGGAGGAGGAGGAGAAGGAGGAGGAGGAGGAGGAGGAGGAGGAGGAGGAGGAGGAGGAGAAAGGAGGAGGAGGAGAAGGAGGAGGAGGTCTGAGAGGAGTATTAAAAGGGAAGGTGTGAGAGTGACTCGTGATATCCTTCATTTAAGCCACGGTCATCTCCTCCTCCTACTCCTCCTCCTCCTCCTCCTCCTCCTCCATCTCCTTGATTATTATGTAAGAAAGATAAGTTTACCTAGAAAGACTTCATGACCAAACCCTAACCTTCATTACCAAGTCAGTTTCTCTCTCTCTCTCTCCTCTCTCTCTCCTCTCTCTCTCTCTCTCTCTCTCCTCTCTCTCTCTCTCTCTCTCTCTCTCGCTCTCGCTCTCTCTCCCTCAATATTCGTAACTGTAAAGCATGAGTTTCAGAGAGAGAGAGAGAGAGAGAGAGAGAGAGAGAGAGAGAGAGAGAGAGAGAGAGAGAGAGAGAGAGAGAGAGATTGAAAACCGTTTTTATAGCATACTAAAACTTTATCGCCCGGAAATCAAGGTGAGAAGAAGCAGCTACCTGTAAATTGATTAGCTCACCTGTTGGCTCACGAGTCACGCAGGTGGTGACGTCACGCGCCAGGTAACACGTGCAGCGGCAATATTTTGTGACGGTGCACAGAAGAGAGAGTCACCACGGCATTTTGTTATATCTTCAACACCTTAACATCTTTCAATCCGTCTCTCTCTGTCTTTGTGTGTGTGTCTGTCTGTGTGTGTGTCTGTGTGTCTGTCTGTCTGTCTGTCTTTCTTTATTTCATATTTTACTATATTGTTATCTACTTTAGTTTTATTTTATTTGTTTGTTTGTTTGTTTGTTTTTTTCGTCACTTCCATCTCACTTTTAGATTATCAATTTCCAAGCATTTATCTCTTCCAAGGTTTTCTTTATTGTCTTTTTCCTTACATTGTTTTTTTTTTCTTTTTTTATTTCTTGTTTAAATATTCGTTTTTTCTTCATATAAATACCAAGAGTTTTCTTTTGTCTTTATTTTTTTCCAGACTTGTCTTTCGTTTTGTTTATTTTTCTTGTTTATTTCTTTTCTTTTATTTCTTGTTTCATATTTCATCTATTTTCTTTGTATTTCTATTCGATTTCCATCTCTTCTGTGTTTCCCTGCATTTCTTTACATTTCTTCTCTCCGTTCATCTCTTCCTTATTTCCCTGTTTCCTATTTTATCTGTGTTTCCACTCTCAGTCTTAAGCATTTGCACCCCCATTAATTTCACGTAGGGAGGAGGGGAAGGTGATGGAGGGAAGGGGAGGGAAAGGTGGAAGGGAAGGGGGAGGGGAAGGGGAGAGGGAGGGTTGCAAGTGTAATTATACATTTCATGCATCACCTCCCC
The DNA here is from genome assembly GCF_035594125.1 of Scylla paramamosain. Taxonomy (NCBI): domain Eukaryota; kingdom Metazoa; phylum Arthropoda; class Malacostraca; order Decapoda; family Portunidae; genus Scylla; species Scylla paramamosain. The sequence continues at coordinate 9,386,414 of NC_087188.1, forward strand.
CATGGTTTTGGTGCTCCCCCTTCCCCATCTTCTCCCAATCTCCCCCATCCTTCTCTTCCCCTTCCCATCTCTCTGTTCTTCCCTTCCTTTTCCCCTTTCTTCCCTCATTCTTTCCTGCTTATTTCGTCTCTCTCTCTCTCTCTCTCTCTCTCTCTCTCTCTCTCTCTCTCTCTCTCTCTCTCTCTCTCTCTCTCTCTCTCTCTCTCTCTCTCTCTCTCTCTCTCTTTCCTTCGTACTTTTCATTTTTGTTCTTACTTTTTTTCTTTTATTGTTTTTACCTCTCCGATTCCTTCCTCCGTCTTGTATTATCTCGTTTCCTCTTCTCTTTCTTCCCTCCCCATTTATCTCCACCTCTCCTTCATTTTCCTTCCAAAATATCCTTTTTCTAATATCTCTCTCTTCCCCCTCCCTCCATTCTACCTCTCACGTCTCTCCATCACCCTCTCTCTCCTCCTCATTTTATCATATATTTTTATCTTCCTTCTGTCTACCTTCCACTTTCCTCCAGTACCTCTTTCTCCTCTTACCTCCACATTCCCTCTCACGTCCCTCCCTCACCTTACCTTTCCTCCACTTATTCTCCTTCACCTTTTCTTAACCCTCTCTTAACCTCCACCTTACCTGTCGCACACCTGAGGCCGATTCTCCCACCCATTTACCTGGATAGTCTCTTAATTACTGGTAATTACCAATTTAATATACTGTCGCAGGCGGTCAGGTGTGATAATCAACGTCGCTTAATTAGTGGCTACGTTTCCCCTTACCTGGGCAAAGAAGGGAGGCGGCAGCTCAGGTGTCATTTTTATTGATTTTTTCTCCAGTCTGCTAAGTATTTTAAGATATTCTGAGGTTATGTGGTTGGGTTGATTATCCATGTTTAGTGTTTTATAATTAAAAATATTATTGCAGGTGATATTCCTTCTACTACTACCACTACTGTTACTGCTGTTGCTGCTGCTGCTATTACTACTACTACTGCTACTACTACTACTATAATTTTCGTTAATGTTATTGATTTCTTCTTCTTCTTCTTCTTCTTCTTCTTCTTCTTCAATGTCGTCGTCGTATTTGTTGTTGTTGTTGTTGTTGTTGTTGTTGTTGTTGTTGTTGTTGTTGTTGTTGTTGTTGTTGTTGTTATTGTTGTTGTCATCGTCGTTATCTTCGTTGTTGTTCTGCCTCAAGTTACACTCCCATCATACTTCATCAAGATACCTGGCACTGGAGACACCTTGTTAGTCATTAGGTGTTAAAAGATGTCATTACCTGTGCCTAATTTATCGCTTCCACCCCCACCACCACCACATCTGCCCTGGCGACCCCTAATGACGGTGCTCAGGTGATCCTTGTCTTATTTACTACCTGTGTCAACATTATTTTCGGCCGACCCTTGGGAAGAACCTGGTTTAAGGGCGAATTTTGTTGCATTTTGAGTAGAGGTGGTGGCGGTAGTGGTGGTGGTGGTGGTGATGGTGGTGGTGGTGGTGGTGGTGGTAGTAGTAGTAGTAGTAGTAGTAGTAGTAGTTGTAGTAATAGTAATAGTGGTACTGATGGTAGAATAGGTGTATTAGTAGTAGAAGAAGGAGGGGAAGAGAGAGAGAGAGAGAGAGAGAGAGAGAGAGAGAGAGAGAGAGAGAGAGAGAGAGAGAGAGAGAGAGAGAGAGAGAGAGAACTTGTAATGTTTTGTTTGTGTTGTTGCTTTCCACGCGTGACTTTGTATCATTTCATGTAACAATCCTTTTCTCATTTAATAATTTCGTCTTGGTTGTTTCCCTTCACTTTCCCGTTGTCTTTCCTTCTCCCCACCACGAGTCGTAACACCAAAACTGTCTTGTGCCAATCTTTATGTCCCTCTTCGTTCTTGTCATTTTCCTTCTTCTGTTCCAGCCTCAGCTTCTCTCGCCTCGTCAAGGGAAAGATCATATAATAGAATAACAATCGTCCGCAGCATTCCTCGATTCCTTTTATAAAACGTGCAGACATTTACATGGAAATACTAAGAGGATTCAATTCCTTAACTATCCCAAGGGTGTTTTGTAATATAATTAAAGATAGGATTTAATTTTTTTAGAGCGAGAGAGAGAGAGAGAGAGAGAGAGAGAGAGAGAGTGAGAGAGTGAGAGAGCCATGTCCTTTTTCCTATTTGCAGTGTCCAATATTATTTAAAAGCCACGTCTTTGTGATATTGGTGACCCGGGGCTCGAACCCTTACACTGGGAAGGTCAAGCCAACAGCAAGAAGTGTCAGAGGCCAAGGGTCAAATTAGGGTATATGAGGTGGTTTTATGAGGTCATGTCAGGTCCTTCGGTGGCCCTGGTAACGGATCAGGGTGAGCTAAGACTTGACTCTGGACCCCTACGTGTGTGTGTGTGTGTGTGTGTGTGTGTGTGTGTGTGTGTGTGTGTGTGTGTGTGTCAGGGTGGATGGGTGGGTGTGTGGGTGGATATGTGGGCGGGTGTGGAAGAATGCAGCTACGTTCTTCGCCTCAAGCAAGAGAGAGAGAGAGAGAGAGAGAGAGAGAGAGAGAGAGAGAGAGAGAGAGCATTGGATTACAAAAGTACAAGTAAATAAGTTAGTGGATAGATATATAGATATGAATATGAATAGATACCAAGATAAATAGAAATAGACAGCCAGAAAGTAATCAGACATACTAACAGACAGATAAACAGACACAAATCCACAAACGAACGAACAGAGACACTCACACTGACAGAACAAACAAGACAAACCCAGGAAGCAGAAAAACCATGATCAAGATTCAATTTCCTTATCAACACATGCAAATTTTTCCGGACAAATAAAGTACAGGTAAAAAAAGAAAATCACAGCAGGTATTTTCCTTGAGGCTTGTGCGTCGACAGGTGCTCCAGCTTACCTGTTACCTGCCTCTGCTAATTCCCAGGTGAGATGTGATGCCTCGTGTGCCTGCCTCTCGCTCCACTGCACACCTGAAACTTTGTGTAGGGATTTGGGATGGCGTTACCTGCCTGTATTGGAAGACTCACCTGAGCTTTACTTGGTTAATTTCTGCTCTCTTTGCTCACCTGTCTAACTGTTATGTTGCATTTTCTTTTTCTTTTTTTTATTTCTTGTTTTTTTTATTGTTGTTGTTGTTGTTGTTGTTGTTTATTCCCTGCTGGTTTTTGTCTATTACGTTTTTTTCTGTCGTTTCAATACTTTTATGCACATTTCGTATTTTTTTTTATTGTATAGTTTCTTTTTTTCATCTTTTCCTTTGATTTTCTTGGTGTTATCTTTTCTCTTGTACACTTTTTTCCACATTTCTTCAATTATTTCTTTTCTTTTCATCATTTTTACTCTCTCTCTCTCTCTCTCTCTCTCTCTCTCTCTCTCTCTCTCTCTCTCTCTCTCTCTCTCTCTCTCTCTCTCTCTCTCTCTCTCTCTCTCTCTCTCTCACTTTATGCGTTACGCCCATTATTAGAAATTAAGTTATCGTATACAAATTGCGTTTAAGCTTCATGTTATATCCAACCCCATTTTTTTTTCCTTCTAACCTGTTTACTTCCTTGGTTATTTTTGTTTATGTACATTTAAAGGTGTAAAAGATTCTCTCTCTCTCTCTCTCTCTCTCTCTCTCTCTCTCTCTCTCTCTCTCTCTCTCTCTCTCTCTCTCTCTCTCTCTCTCTCTCTCTCTCTCTCCCGAACTAGTAATACAAGAACGAGTTACGAGTTACCACCCTGTTTCCTTCTTGTACTTTATAAGATTCACATGTCAGGTACTTCATTATCTTCTTGTTTACTTCTGGCACTGAGCAACGTTGGTGTTAAGTCAGCGAGTCGTTCAGTCAAGTGGTCGCTTATTTAGACAGTTAGTGAATGAGTGAGTCAATCAGTGATCATTTATTTTGTCGGTTGGTCAGTCAGTCAGGCAGTCTGTTGGTTTAGTAGTTTAACGGTTAGTCAGTCAGTCAGTCAGTCAATCAGTCAGCCTGTCTCTCATTTCGTCATTTGTTCAGTTGGTCGGTCAGTCAGTGAGTGAGTCAGTCGTTCAGTCGTTCAGTCAGGTTACCATCAGGCCTACTCAGTCTTTAGTTAAGTCAACCTTCATTCAGTCAGTCAGTCAGTCATGCATTCAGTTATTTTATCAGCTACATATTCTTCCTATCAATTAATAATATCAATACCCGTAGTTATTCACTCAGCCAGTCAGTCAATCATCCAGTCAGTCAATCTTACGGTCAGTCAGCTATCAGTAATCACCCACTCCGTCAGTCAGTTATCAGAGCAACAAGTGCAGAGGCTGACCAGTCGCGGAATCACTCAATTACTGGGTATCTAGAAGCCTGAGGAAATGGGAGGAGGAGGAGGAGGAAGAGGAGGAGGAGGAGGAGGAGGAGGAGGGGGATAATAAGAAGAAAAAAGAAAAAAATAGAGGAACTTGAACACGAAAGAAAAGTAGATATCATTTAATAATAGTAAGAAATTAGAAGAAAGGAGAGGGAAGGAACACAGATCGATAATACCAAAGAAGGAGGCGAAGAAAACGAGAATGAAGATGTGAGCAAGGAAGAGGAAGAAAAGAAAAAAAGAAGAGAGGAAGAAAAGGAGTACAATGACAACAACAGCAATAACAACAACAACAACAACAACAACAACAACAACAACAACAACAACAACAACAACAACAACAACAACAACAGCAACGACAGAGAAATAGGATTATGAGAAGAAGGAACAGAAAGAGAAGGAAGATGAAGAAGAGGAGGAAGAGGAAGAGCAGGAGGCGGCTAGCAAGAGACCAAGGATTAAGACGTAGGCAAGAACCAAGAGAAGGATATAGGAGAAAGAAAAGAGGAGGAGGAGGAGGAGGAGGAGGAGGAGGAGGAGGAGGAGGTTAGCGAGGTCAATCTAAGGGTAAGGTTGTATCAGGCCACTTTTTTCGCTAATAAAGGTTTATGTGTGCGGCGACAGGCTGACCTTTGGAGGCAAGCAAGGCCCCGCGATGCTCGATAGCTGTGTTGCATCCCGCCTTGTTTACGAGGAGCCCACAATGCTGCAAGCGAGAGAGAGAGAGAGAGAGAGAGAGAGAGAGAGAGAGAGAGAGAGAGAGAGAGAGAGAGAGAGAGAGAGAGAGGGGCACAAGAGTCAGTCCAGGCAGTTGGTCATGCAGTTCTGGTTTCATTTCGTGTTTTTGTCCTCCTCAGCTTACTTAGCCAGAGTTAAATGGAAGGGACAAGAGGAAGAGTGGCTACTGTAATCCCCTGCTGCCCATCCCCTCCCCCTGCTGCCGTGCCCCTCTCCCTGCTGCCGTGCCCCTCTCCCTGCTGCCCCGCCCCTCCCCTGCTGCCCCGCCGCTTGGGGTGATGTTATCTATAATGAAAATGCTAATACTGAACGGCAAGAAATGTGATAGGAGACCGAGCACAAGACAGGTTAATTAGGGCAGGTGTTTACTGAAGGTGGGGGCAGGTACGGGGCCAAGACAGGTAGCCAGCCAGGTGATCCCTCGTGGCAAATGAAGTCCCCTGGTCTGTGTGATGAGAAAAAATGGAGTTATTGTGTGTGTGTGTGTGTGTGTGTGTGTGTGTGTGTGTGTGTGTGTGTGTTGATATTGAGAGAGGGAGGTATTGTGACGTGGGTTTCTCTCTCTCTCTCTCTCTCTCTCTCTCTCTCTCTCTCTCTCTCTCTCTCTCTCTCTCTCTCTGTCTGTCCAGCCTACAGGCGAAGGTGGAGGCGTGGTGGTAGGAAAACTTCGTACGTGAGGTGAAGAAATTATTATGATGGTGATGGTGAAAAACAAAAATAATAATGAAATTGTATGATTAAATTTTAGTGTATTTTTTGTATCTTTTTTTTATGCATTTAAGTTTGGCAGTATTTGTCTGTCTTTGTTTGTCTGTTTATATGTTTGTCTGTCTTTCTGTCTGCCTCTCTCTCTCTCTCTCTCTCTCTCTCTCTCTCTCTCTCTCTCTCTCTCTCTCTCTCTCTCTCTCTCTCTCTCTCTCTCTCTCTCTCTCTCTCTCTCTCTCTCTCTCTCTCTCTCTCTCTCCGCACACCTGACCACGCTGACCAGGTAGGTACTAGAGGAGGGAAGGTGCTATTAATGTACAATCTTACCTTCGTAATTTTAAAAGGTATTCACTTACTTGCTTCGATGCTTATCTGCAGAGAAAGGCTATCCTCTTTTTTCGCTAAGCTCTTGCCAAAAGTTTTTCTCTAGGGATAATCTCTATGTTTACCGAGATATTAGAGGCGATAAGGGATTGTTATCATATGGTTTTCTCTTCTTTTTTTGCGTTTTTGAAGAGATGCTGTGAAAATTGGAAAGTTTTGTGGGAAAATGAAAGGGGGAAATGAGGACAAGGTACGACGAGGTGAAAATTGCTTCAGGTAATTGATGTGGATGAATGGAAGGAAGGAAATACCTGCGGTGGAAAATATTAAGGGAGATACTAATGGGATCACGAGGCAGGCAGAGTTACGGGGTGATCCTGGAGTCAGGTACTGGTGATAAGGTGTGTGCACAGCATGATGAAGGAAGATCATAAGCTGTAATGATAGGGGGCGGAGAGATAGGCCTGGATGTGCGGTAGTAATGATATGATGCTGCTGATACTGGTGGTGGTGGTGGTGGTGGTGAAGGAGGAGGTGGTGTTGGTATTGCTGCTGCTATTACTACTACTGCTGCCACCACCACCACCACCACCACCACCAACAACAACAACAACAGCAACAACCTTCCAATCCAACCTAACAAAAAACTAAACCAAATCAAATGAGACCACCAAAAAAAAAAAAAAAAAAAAGCACAAACAAGGCACCTCTCCACAATGACCTCCAAGAATACTGATACCTTACCTGTCTTGGGGTGTCAGGTGGACTAATTAACACCCACGCCACGCCTTCTGCGGGATAACCAACTTACCTGTCTGCAATATGACCATAAACATTCGGCGCAGGATCTTGTGGGCATCCAAGTTTAGATGATTTGTAAACAGTAAGCCAGATATTCTCTCAAGTAGCTCATGTACATTCCCAGTGGCCTGATTATGTCTTCCTCAGGTGTATCTCTAATTACCTGGCCAGGAGAGCTGTTGTGCTAATGTGATGATGGAGATGAGGGAGCAGACGAAGGAGTGGCATGGTTAGTGATGAGGTGCTGGTAATAAGGAAGGGGAGGATGAGGGCAGGGAAGGAGCGGAAGGGTGAGGATGAAGGCAGGGATGAAGGCAGAGACAAGAAAGGATGAGGAAGGAAAGGATTAGAAGGAAGGAAGGGAAGGGTGAGGAGGAAGGAAGGGAAGGATGAGGAAGAAGGGAGGGAGGGAAGGATGAGGAAGAAGGGAGGGAGGGAAGGATGAGGGCAGGGGGAGGAGGGAAGTAGAGACGAGGGAAGAATAAAATGAGGTAAATATTTTTTTCTCCTTTGTTTGGCTTGCTTTCATTATCTCTCCTTGTTTATTATTTATTTACTTGTAAACGTTTTGTTATTACGTTTATGTAATTAAAAATAATTCTTCTTCTTAATATTTTTCAGGTATTGTTTATCTTTTTTTATATATTTATCGATCAGGTTATATTTTGGCTCTCTCTCTCTCTCTCTCTCTCTCTCTCTCTCTCTCTCTCTCTCTCTCTCTCTCTCTCTCTCTCTCTCTCTCTCTCTCTCGTCTAAGTGGAGTTGGTTTTGTTGCATCACGCCACGTATATTATAGAAAATTTAATAGTTTATAAGTATTAACTACAAGCGAAAGTCGTGAGTGAAGCTAAATATTGAAAAGAAAAAAAAATGTTTTTTAAGAGAAGAAAAATTTTATAAGACATTTTTGACTCTTCAAAAAATTGCATAAGTGAAAAATCTCCAAGAACAGGTTGAATATACATTTTTCTATTTAGATGTGTTATATATTAGTAAAATTATAGATAAATATAAGTGAAAGTTGATGAGGATTCGTGTAAGTGTGTGTCTGTCATCGAGTGGGAAAGTTGATATAAGTGTGTGTGTGTGTGTGTGTGTGTGTGTGTGCGCGCGTGCAAGATATATTATTACAAGTAAATGGGCTATTTTTATTGTAGTATTTTCTTGTAATGTTTTGTTCTAGATAACTGCACAATTCTTACTCTAATATTTTCTTTTATTGTAACACTTTCTTGTCGTACTTTATTATACATGACAACTATTTTTATTATGATACTTTATGTTCTCTTTACAGGTAAGTGAAAGAAGAACTCATTAACCTGCGGACGATGCTGGCGGGCTGAGTAACGGGCGCGTCTGTGTGAGTCACGCTGGATCAAAACGAAAATGCAGTATTCAGCCAATTTAACCAATTTAATTAATGTTTACACGCAGTCACGAGAGAGAGAGAGAGAGAGAGAGAGAGAGAGAGAGAGAGAGAGAGAGAGAGAGAGAGAGGAAAGCTGCTATCATACTATCACTGAAAGAAAACACTAATATTATAAATCCAGTAAAAATAATGTGAGAAACTTCTAAAGTGAAATTACACTAGAAAAAAATAAATAAATAAATACGCAAAAAAAAAAAAAAAAAAACATCAGGTGAGGCAAGGTCAGCGTCTTTTCATTTAAAGTTAATGCAGGTGAGGGAGGAACGCGGGGAGGTTAGCATCCAATTCATCTGGGAAATGTGTCCTAACCTGAGGAATTTTGCAGCTTAATCCCAGCATTCTTCCCGGCGAGACGTGGCATTAGGGCAGATGATGAGCCTCGTTGGTCGTGTAGGGGCGATGATTGCCTCTGATTGCACCTGCCTCACTGCAATTTAGAGAGACAGAAGGTGTATTGAAGCTGCATCGTTACCAGAAAAATAAGAGATTAGCTGTCACAGTACACACCTTTGGGATGTAATGCAAATAACACGTTACGAGGCCTAAATATCGGATAGGTTACCATTTTTATTACTTAGACTCGCAAATTGTGTGCCTCACTCTAATCTCACCTGCGTAAATTGAATTATAGCTGAATACCTGGTGTGGGTTTCTTCTTATCGTGATGAGGGTGGGGGAGAAGAATGCTGAGATGGTGGCCAGTGTGGTGAGGTTGTGATGAGTCGGTGGTGAGTGTGGTGAGGTGTGATGACTGTGGTGAGGCTGTGATGCGTTTGGTGATGCACTGGTGATGAGGTCGTGAAGAAGTTGTATGGTGAGACTTTTGAGTGTACGTTGGTTATGATGAACGTGATGAGGTTGTAATGAGGGTGTCGTGGATGTGGCGAGGTGATAAGACTGTGATGGGGGCATGACGAGGCTGTAGGTTGTGATGTCATTGTGGTGAGGTTGTGGTGAGTGCGGTGAGGCTGTGATAAGGGTGTAGTGAGTGAAGTATGGTGTGCTTTGAGTGGTGAGGGTGTAAGTGTAGGCGTTGTGTATTTGTGTGTTGCAATGTGGTAGTGTTCCTGTGAAATATATGCAAAAAAAGTAGTGTATTGTGAACGAAAAACGGTTGTGTAGAAATTATAGACAGACTGTATAAAAAGTGAAGAAAAAAACACAAAGGAATAAGGAAAATGTAAAAAGCAGGAAATAAATGAAGAAATAAAAGATAATAGAAAAGAAGACAAAAAGAGAGAGAGAGGAAGGAGTGGGAGAGGGAAGATTGGAGAGACTGAGGAATAGAATGAGAAAGATAGAGAGGAAATGAATAAAGAAAAGAAAAAGATGAAGGTTGAGTCACCAGAGCTAACCTTTTTATCTCTAAATGTGCTGCCAATTGGAGCTTTTCTTATCGTGTAATAAATCTCTATTGCTTTATTTTTATGGTTTTATTACATGCATTATATTTATTCCGCTTTTCTTGGCGCACCTTCTTCCTTTTGAGCTTTGCGTCCATCTTTCACGGCCAGTTATTCTTTTTTGATGTGTTTTTATTTATTTATTTTTTTTAATGTGAAAGCAAGTTTTTGTGAGTTACAGGTCGTGTCAGTCACCACACACACACACACACACACACACACACACACACACACACACACACACACACACACACACACTAGTAATTTGCAACGATTCACTCAGGCTTTGTTCTAGTTTTAATGAGTCAAGACACGTATTTAACTTTTCCGAAGGCAGACTCATGCGTTATGCTTTCCTCCTCCTCCTCCTCCTCCTCCTCCTCCTCCTCCTCCTCCTCCTCCTCCAGTCTTGACCTTCTCTCCTGACTGTACTTCGAAACGCAACCGAAAAGTCAATGATCTTCAGTGATTGTAGCTCCCGTTTTCTTTAGTCATTGTTTTCGCTCGTTTTTAGTACCCTTTTTTTTTTCTATTCTTTCATTTATACTTCACATGGGCATTACTCTTCTGCGACTGTTGTTCTCGTTTTCTCTAGTTACTGTTTTCGTTCGTCTTTTGTATCCTATTTCTTTTTATCTTTACATTTTAACACGAGATGGACGTTGCCTTTAAATCTTAGCTTCTTCACATTCTGGCGTATCGCGAGGCCTGCAGCTCTCCCGTGCCCAGTAATTTCAGCCATACACGGGCAGAACTCCTGTGTGCGTTAAGCTAGTCCGGCTCTTCACTCGTATTTCTCTCAGCTGGGTGTTGTGGTTCTCCTCCCAGCCAGTGTGGATTGGTGCTGGTAACTGTTGTGTGTTATATCAAGGTTGTGGTTTGTGTTGCTACTGTTACTACTACTACCATTATTAATGCTACTAGTACTGCTTCAGCTACTACTACTACTACTACCACTACTACTACTTCTAACATATCAAATACGTAACTACTTGACTATATACTAATTTATCAACGAACTAATCAGGTGACTGACTAACCTATCTATTAACTACTAACTATCTGAATGACGAAGTATCTATCTATCTATTTAGAGTCTACTGCTGATGCTACTACTACTACTACTACTACTACTACTACTACTACCATTCTAACAAGCAATGTAGACAAACTGAAGATAGATTCAATCCCTTTAATCAACAAGGCAGTGCAGCAAATAGCAACAAATAGCATAGATCATCATTTCTTAATCCGTGAAGAGAAAAATAGCGTGCATCATCTTTCAGAAACTCACTCACTTTTCTTTCATTTACCTGTGATATCTAATTTACCCTCACGTGTATTAGAGACTCACCTGAGATCGCCTTTAATTCCCTTCCCTTGCAATTATTAAACCCATTTGTATCAACCTCCCAAACCTTAACTCATAAGGAAACACAAAAGGAACCGAGAGAACTGAAACAATACCTCGCCAGCCCAGCCAATCAGAACTGCTCCCTCGTGAGAACCTTTGTTGTGATTGGTTCTGAGGTGACGCGAGGGAAACTAGACCTTCCGAACCGCGCAAGAAAGGAAGAATGGAGAGAGGGAAGGAGGAAAAAAAAAAGAGAAAAAAGAAGACTTGCCTTACATTCTCCCGTGCAAATTATCGCGACAGCTTCAGTTCGATAGAGTTGTGCGTCGAGGAAAGAAAGAATGTGAGGGGAAAAAATATTGAATGTTATTAATCTTCCCTCCATATTTATCTGAAGGTGAATTGTGTGAGGTATTGTGAGCCACCTGAGAGAGAGAGAGAGAGAGAGAGAGAGAGAGAGAGAGAGAGAGAGAGAGAGAGAGAGAGAGAGAGAGAGAGAGAGAGTCCCAATGCCCAATCAAACCAAGCAAGACAAGAATAAATCAATATATAATAACGATAATTTCTCACTCAAACTTAAAAAATAAACAAAAAAAATGTGAGTGTGCATTAGCTCTAAAATCTCAGGTAATTGACTGAGTGTTAGGAAGTGTTAAAAATGACACTCAGGTGAGGAGGAAACACATGCTTATTAGTTACCTTTGCACAGGTGTTCCTTCTAATGATAATAATACCTTGTCTGTATAATAATAATTTGTCTTGTCTTCTCCCTCCTGTTCTCAATGTTCTCTATAATTTCCACCTTCCTTTTGTTTCTCGTTTCTCCTTTTTTTTTTCCTTTCTCTATTATCATAACGTCTCTTTGGTTTTATTTATTGTCTCCTCTCATCTTTCTTGCTCCGTCTTACCCTCCTACTTGCTTCCTCTTTCTCTCTGTTCCTCTCTTCCCAGCTCCAGTCTCTTCTTATGTTCTCTCTCATTCTCTCTTTTCTCTGTAGTATTTAGGCACATAATATAATGACTCAGGTATTTAATTCTTTTTCTAATCACTATAATTATTGTTCATTATTATTCACCCATATTTAATAGCAAGAAAGTTTATATATTTATCTTACCTAATATTTCGTATTGACTTTTCATTATTACTTTATGTATTTCTTACTTTCACGATTTTTCCTCCTGTTTCTCTAAAGATCCCAAGAAAGGGCACAAAAATAAAGACAGGTAAAGGTAAAGCTCCTTCATATTTTGCCTCGTCTGTTTCATTATTATCTATTTCTTTTGTTACCTTTACAATTTTTACCTCAGTTTCTCTAATGATCAGAAGAAAAGGTTTTGTCCAGGCAGAAAAAAGGAGATAAAAGGTAAAGCTCCTTGTTCCTCACTGATTGCCGGACACCTGTGCATCAGAGGTAATTTAGGCTCACCTGTACACGTCACCTTGATTGGTGTACCTGGCTGACCCGCCCCTCCCGTTGCCTCCCCACCTTTTCTCCCTCCTCTCATCCTTTCACCTTTATCGTTCCTCCTCCACACTTCTTTTCCTCCGTCATCCTCCTTCCTCTCTTCCTTCTCCTCCACCTTATCTTTCTTTATTGCTCCTGCCCCCCTTTTCCTTTTCTATCCTCTTTCCTCTCTTCCTTTCCTTCTTTTCCATCTTTCCTTCCTTTATCGCTCCTTTCTCTCAATTCTCCTTTTCCTCCCCCATCCTCCTTCCTGTCTTCCTTTCTTTCACCACCATTCCTTCCTTTCTTGCTTTTGTCAATGTCTTTATTATTCCTATATTGTCTATGATAAATGTTTATAAGTATGTAGTTGCTTTAAATGCGTTCTTTTTTTCACTGTTTTCCCAAATTGAACGCTTTACTATATAAGTTTATTGATTTTGGGCAGTACTGGACTTTTTAGATGTGTATTTATGATTTTCTGCTCTAAAATGTTGCGTTATGTGAAATTTGTGTATTTTAATCTTCTATACAATACTTTGAATTATGACTAAATATTTTTTTCCCGTTTTCTTCTCAAAAGTCAAACAGTAAGATGACCTAGTGTGCTTTATTCCCAGGTAAATACTTGTAATTCTTATGTATCTTCATTTTTCTTCATATTGTAGATGTTTATTTTCTTTATTTAGCGTCCAAGGCTGTTCACGTCATTATCAGGTGAAAGGATCGGATTTATAATACCTTTTCGTGTGGCCTTTTATTCAACTGTCTACATTTATAGTGGAATCTAATGGCATTCCACGGTCCCTAGAGGCGGCCACAACATGTTTATGACGCGAATCCACAAAGAAACACACTGATGGACCATACGTGGGGTGGACTAAACCCACTCGTATATAAAAAAGTGAGAGTGGACCAGCGGGACTCGAACCTCGAATACCAAGAGTAGTGAGGCAAGGGTCTGAACCAGTGAGCCACCCACCTTGACCACGTGCTTCTTTAATCATGTCCCCCTCCTCTCTCTCTCTCTCTCTCTCTCTCTCTCTCTCTCTCTCTCTCTCTCTCTCTCTCTCTCCAGGTGTTGATGGCCGTGAGAGTCTGTAGGGGTGTGGGAGGAGAGAATGGAGAGAAGGGGAGAGAAGAGGAAAGGGGAGGGGGAGAGATACCTGGAGTGGTGAGGGCAAAAGGTGTTTCTGTGATATATAGGGCGTGATAAGGTGTATAGTGAGGCGTGGTTACTCTCTCTCTCTCTCTCTCTCTCTCTCTCTCTCTCTCTCTCTCTCTCTCTTGCTCTTCAAGTACTTCCTTCTTCTCTTCATTTCCTTGCTCTTCTTCCTCATGTCTTCCTGTTCCTAATTCATTACCTCTTTTCTTTAGCACCTTTATCCTCTCTTTCTCTCTCTCTATTACCAAGGACACCGGGTGAAGGGAGGCAGAGAGAAGGAGGAGGAGGAGGAAGAGGAGGAGGAGGAGGAGAAGGAGGAGGAGGAGGATGACTACGATGACGACGACGACGACGACTACTGCAACAACAATAACAACAACAACAACAACGACAACGACAACAACAACGACAACAACAACAACTGCTACTACTACTACTACTGCTACTACTACTACTACTACTACTACTACTACTACTACTACTACTAGGGACATTTAGATCTAGTTGCTAATTGTAATGATGATAGTAGTGGCATCTTTATTTCACTGAGCCAGTGTATCTTTCATAGTTACTTCACAACAGAGACACAAATCAGGAACAGAAAATATGTTAATAATGGTGGTGATATAATATTTTAGGACCCCAGGAGATAAAACAGTGAATACCTCTGTAATATTTCAGGACACCACACTGTAGGGCAAAGCTTAGATACCTCTCTACAATATCTTATGACACCGCAGGGTAGAAATATGCATGGTTACCTTTCTATAATAATTTACCACATCAATTGACTACCTGTGATATCTTAGGACACAGGAAAATAGGAATAAGCTTAGGTATCTTTTTATATGTTAGGACACCACAGGATGGGAACAAGCCTGGCCACCCCTCTCTACCTGTGCCGTGTGACAGTACAGGTGGGGCAGGTAAGGAGTCGGGGGTCGTGTGTTCCTGCGGTTACCTGTGGCGGAAGGAAGACAGGTGCGGTGGGCGGCTAATAAGTGACACAAAGAGATAAAGATCCAGACGGCAGGAAATTCGACTTACACACGCTCGTTGCACTAAATCGACAGCGGGAACACTTTTCATGGTTTGCGCGTTTTAAAGATAATTTCATTGTCTCGCTGAAAGAAGGAAATTCCAGCACGTTGTCGCGTTGTGATTTCTCAATAATTCATATCTCAACTTGATGACAGAGTAAAGAGATGACAGAGGAGGAGGAAGAGATGGTGTGTGCGGTGGTGGTGGTGATGGTGGTGGTGGTGGTAGTGGTGGTAATAGTACTAGTTGTCATCATGGTTGCTGTTTTTGTTGCCTTAAATAGTAGTTGAAAGGAGAAGGAGGAAGAAGGGTGGTAGTAGTAGTAGTAGTAGTAGTAGTAGTAGTAGGATGAGGAGGAGGAACAAGAGGAGGAGAAGTAAGACGAGGAGAAGGAAGAGGAAAAGAAGGAAGAGGAAGACGATGGTAAGGAGAGCTGTTCGTGTTACCAGAATAAAGTTTCCACCATTGATAAAATCGGCGTCTTGAACACAGGGGGCGAGCAGTGTTGCCAGACCAAGACAATAGACAGCCCCAGTTTGTCTCCGGTCACGGCCAAGCGCTAAGAGAGACAATGGCGAAAACAGGAGGTTAAATGGAACGGTAGGTTGGAAATACATTGCTCTCCTACCCTGAACTAACCACTAACTACTACATAGATTCACGTTATGACCGAGTTTTTATGGGTAACTTAAGAAAACTTGTGAGATGCCTGTGGTGGGGTGGTGCATTACAGTGGCGGTGCAGTGGCGGTGTTAGTTCTTTCAGGTGCGCGATATTGATGTGATGACAAGGGACGTGTTTGCCTTGAGTCGACTTGCTGCTGCGTTGGTGTTCCTGGGAGTGATTTTGTGGGTGGGAAGGTGAGGTGTGTTGTGTTGTGTCTCGTGTGTTGCTGTGTTCAGACGTAAAGGTAATAAGTAATTGTGTCAAAATATTTACTTTCTAGTAGGTTGTGTGTGTGTGTGTGTGTGTGTGTGTGTGTGTGTGTGTGTGTGTGTGTGTGTGTCTGTGTGTGTGTGTAAGTTTATAAGCTTTAACTTCCATTACAAAGTCTATATTCATCAAATACATGCACCTAACCTAATTTAATATAGAACAAAGCTACATTCCCTTACCTTACCTTATCTTACCTAACCTAAACTAACATAATATAATCTAACCTAATGTACCTAACCTAACCTAACCTACCCTAAGCTAAACTAACCTAACCTAATCGAACACAACCCAACCTAACCCAACGAAACCCTTAGTTAATTCCCATGAACTAACGTAACTGTCCTTTAATTTACCTGTCTTACTTCCTCCAATTATAGAGAATAACCTGCAGACCACACGCAGGTGACCATCCGTGGACACGTGCAGTTCTTGTCGGTCTCTAGCTGCGTGTAATGCGAGGAATGTCGCGGAATGTCTGGTGAAACTAGGCGCCCTTATCCACTTGGTTCAGAGAGGCGAGTTTTTGTTCCTCCTTGGTGGGCAAATAATTGTGTGTGTGTGTGTGTGTGTGTGTGTGTGTGTGTGTGTGTGTGTGTGTGTGTGTGTGTGTGTAAATCAGGTGTTATGTTTCAAAACAAAATCATTAATCTGTTTTTTCCTTATAGTCTCACCTTGCCTTCTTGTTGCGGAACTTCGTCTGTCTGTCTATCTGACTGTCTGTTTATCTGTGTATTCATTTATCTATCTGTCTGTCTACCTCTGTCTGTGTATTTATCTATTCTATCTATCTACCTATCCAACTGTAAATACACAAAATTAAGTATAAAAGCAAACAGTACAGGTGAGGGGAGGTAAGAGAGACGTCACCTGTTTATCAATCAGTCACCGGGTTCCCCTAATGACGGGCTCACCTGTGGGAACGTGAAAACTGCATTACACATTCCCTTGACAAGGTAATGTGGATGGATCACCTGGGCTTCACTCCTCGACCTTATGAACCTGACGGAGAACTTGACGTAGCTAGACTGAGACAGAGAGAGAGAGAGAGAGAGAGAGAGAGAGAGAGAGAGAGAGAGAGAGAGAGAGAGAGAGAGAGAGAGAGAGAGAGAGACTTCGGGTTTAACAATACTCGTAGGTACAACACAAAATTACTTGAATTGCTTGATCGTGCATGAGGTATTGTGTCTAATCTTCCTCCTCCTCCTCCTCCTCCTCCTCCATCGTTTCCGGGTTAATCGAAAGTAACGTAAAGGTAGATTTTCTCAGGTAACTTCAGGTGTCTTCTAATTAGGCGGGAATCAGGTACTGTGTAAAGGAAAGTACAATTCTCTGTTTTCTTTCTCATTCCCCTATTTTTCTTTTTCTCCCGTTTACTATTTTCGTGTTTTTTTCCTTCAATGTTTGTATTATGTTTGTTTTTCCTTTTCCTTTTCCTTTCCTTCGTGTCTCCATCCTTGGTTTCTCCTCGGTGGTTTGTTATTACCATCTCCTCCTTATTTATTGTTCATTATTCACCTGCTTTATCACCTGTTTCCCCTGTCCTCTCCACCTCTTCCTTGTTCGTTATCTCATTTTCTCTCTCTTTGTTTCTTTTTTTCTTTTTCTTTGGAACGCCACGTGGCAATTTTTTTTTCTTAATTCTTGCTTCTTTTTCTTCTCTTCTTCTCTTTCTCCTTGTCGCTTTGAGTGTTCCGCTTCGTTATGCAAAGGAAATTAATGTTTGAAACTTAATACTAATGAGAATGAATTTATCTTCTTAGTTATTCTTGTGATTCTCATGGGTGACTAATGTAATGTTTTATGGAGACATTCTCTCTCTCTCTCTCTCTCTCTCTCTCTCTCTCTCTCTCTCTCTCTCTCTCTCTCTCTCTCTCTCTCTCTGAGGTGTCGTTTTTATGGCTAATTTCGTGTCACTGTGTTGTGGATGGTCTTGGTTTTATGTGGCACGAGAGAGAGAGAGAGAGAGAGAGAGAGAGAGAGAGAGAGAGAGAGAGAGAGAGAGAGAGAGAGAGAGAGAGAGAGAGAGAGAGGTGGGGGTTAATGTGTGTGTGTGTGTGTGTGTGTGTGTGCATCTTTCACCACCACCACCGTTATGTCTAATCGTTGGGTACTCTGTAGAATCGCTCTCCCAAAGAATAGGTAGGAGCATTTTCTTTGTTAATCGCTCACTGCTTGTTGTTATTCATCCTTCGTGTCCGTTGTGGTCTGTGAGTGACTCTCCTGTGTGATTAAAGATTTAGCAACATTAACATTTATAAAACGTTGCTTCTCATCCTTCATCGTGTGGAAAGTCTACCACAAGAACAATAATGAAAGGAGTTGCATGTTTCGTTCATTTTTTCTTTTAATTTTTGTGTTTATTATTAGCAAATTACTTTTTTTCTGTAGTTTTCCCTCCCATTATTCATTCTACATTCTTCTTGTTCCTGTTTGCTCTTCTGCTTTCTTGATTTTCTATCTCCCTTTTTTGTTTTCCATCCTGCTTTCTGTTTGTCTTCTTCCTTTCTTCTTATTTCATCATATGTAGCTTTTCTCTTTCAACACTTCCTTACCTCCTCCTCTCTTCTCATTTTCTTATTCCTCAACGTCTTACTCGTATATCATCTCCCTATTCTAATTACTTCATTTATTGCATCAGCTCCTATCTCCTCTCTTCCTGTATCTCTACTTCTCATCACCTTTTCTTATTTATTTTTTTCAATTATCTGCCTATTCTATTAGTAAGGCCTCATCTTCTTTCATGTTCTTCACATTTGTCCTCTGCTTTTTTCTCTCCTCGTTTTCTTTTTCTTTCCACTTTTCTTCACCATTCACTCTTCGTCAATTTTACCCATTCTTCTTTCTCTTCCCACACTCCCCTCCACCTCTCCCCCATCTCCCCATCTATCCACCTCCCACCCACTCCTACATTATACCCTCTTCTCCCACTTTTCTCACCCCATCCCACCCCCCTCATCCACAGCTTTACTAACGAGCCTCCCTGGGGTGGGGGTGTGATCACCTCGTCAGCGGGGAGCCACGGGGATCCCAGAGCCCCTCCCAGGGTCATTAGTACACCTGATGAACACCTGGAGACGCGCTGATAACAATTACCTGGTGAGATGCTGCAGCTCCTCCCGACGATTAATTGAAGACTCACCTTTTGTGTCTCTTTTCTTTCTTTCTCTCTCTCTCTCTCTCTCTCTCTCTCTCTCTCTCTCTCTCTCTCTCTCTCTCTCTCTCTCTCTCTCTCTCTCTCTCTCTCTCTCTCTCTCTCTCTCTCTCTCTCTCTACCTTGATTTTGTAATGATTGTTTCTTGTTGTTTTCGTTTTCGTTTATTTTTTTTCGTTGCATTTTCTTTTTTTCTCTCTCCTCTTCGTCTTGATCTTCTATTTTTTTTTTCGGTTTGTGTTTTCATTTTGTATATTTTCTCGTATTTGTTCTCAGCTTAATCCTTTTTTTGATCATGTATATTTTCTTCTATTTTTTTTCCTTCGAATTCTTTTCCTTCAGGTGATTACTTAATGACCCTAACCCTTTATGTCTTTCTTGGTACGAATTGTCTTTTTATTTATTTTTCTGTTCCTTGATTTTTATTTATTTATTTATTTGTTTTTCTAATCTAAATACTAACCCATTCTTTTTTTTTTTTTTTTAGTTTTTTAATCTCCTTCGTTTCGTAGCAGATTTCTTGCAGTTTTCTTTTAATTATAACTTCTTTTTCGCATTTAGTTTTCCCATTTTATTTCCTGTTTTGTCTCTTCTTTTCGTAAATTTTCTTCCTTTTTTACCCTGAGTTTTTTTTTAATTGTCACTTTTTACTACTTATCATCCACCGCTTTTCTGGTTTTCTTCCATTTTCTCAATTTCCACACGTCATATTTCCGTTATTTTCACATCACTTATTTTTTTTTTCAAGTTTCTCATTCCTGCTTCTTTTTTTTTAAAGTTTTCCCATTTTCTAATCTTCATTCGTCGTTTTTATTTTCTCCCCATCAATTCTACTCTTAAATGTCTTCGCGATGATTAAGTTCTTGTCATTTTTAATTGTAATGGTTTCCTGCCCTCCTCATCCTGCTCCTCTTTATCACGTCCTCTTCTCACCATTTGCTGCTCTCCTTGTCTCTCTCTCTTTTTCTTTACTTCACTTTTCTCATGACAGTGTGCGTGTTTCTCTGTCTCTCTCTCTCTCTCTCTCTCTCTCTCTCTCTCTCTCTCTCTCTCTCTCTCTCTCTCTCTCTCTCTCTCTCTCGCCAATAATGCCAAAAGGAAATTCAGATTGCTTTAATTGTAGTAATGAATCAATTTAAATTCTTGTTTCGTTTTTTGAGAAAAGAAAATATTTAAATTGGCTTTGCTTTAATGATCAATGAGCCTTATTATCCTAATGGAAGTTATGAGTAGGAACATTTGACTCGAGGGGAAAAGGTCTGTGAGAGTTTTTTTTTTCCCCCTTTAAGATTATAACTAATAGCTTTGACTGGAGAGAGTTTTAAATGAAGCGAATTTTTCCAAATGATATTTTGGTGTACTACTACTACTACTACTACTACTACTACTACTACTACTACTACCACCACCACCACCACCACCACCACCATCATCACTATTACAAGTACTATCTGTGTGTGTGTGTGTGTGTGTGTGTGTGTGTGTGTGTGTGTGTGTGTGTGTGTGTGTACTTCCTCTCCTCCCCCCTCATTCTTGCATGCTAGCTCTCATCTGCATACTCACATTTTGATGACTCGCATAATACGAAACTCTCTGAATAGATTATCGTCATTATGAACCTCCGTGTTTGTTATTTATTTATCCAGTACTGACGAAGGCTGCCTGTGTGTGTGTGTGTGTGTGTGTGTGTGTGTGTGTGTGTGTGTGTGTGTGTGTGTGTGTGTGTGTGTGTGTGTGTGATAGTTCTTCAGGGATTTCCGTTGCTGATATTCGTGGGATCGTAAATGTCATGTTCTTTCTGTCACCTTCCACTTATAAGTCGATGCTAACTGGTCGCTTTTTTGTCTAAGGAGTTCTATTAGTACTTCTTGTTGCGCTTATTGGCTAAGTTGTAATGATAGTAGAGTTTATATTAGGTAGCTTTTTTTATTCTTAGTTCTTGTCGGGTATTGGAAGTTATAGTTTACAGCGGTGATGTTGGATTAGTGTTTTATGATTCAGTGTTTCTTGAGTAAGTGAGATTGAGTGTCTAGTTAAAGTCCCTTGTTCATTTTGCCCAATTACACCAAAATGCAGCAGTAATATTAGTTTTAAGTATTCATACAAGGGAGATTATTATCTTTTACGTCCTGTCCTCGCTCTTAATGCAAAAAACTTACACACACACACACACACACACACACACACACACACACACACACACACGCACACGCACACGCACAGGGAAAATACAGTAAATATCCAGTTCGTGTTGCAGTCTTTCCGCGAGTCGAGATTCCAGTGTTCGTGAAGGTGGAGGGTGGGGAGGGTGAGGTGTTATGGCGGATATAAATCAGGGTGTAATGACGCTAGTACCTGCCTGGGATTCCTGAGACTTGTTGTGATTTATCCCTCATGGTCCGGCGACACGCGAAGAGGAGGAGGAGGAGGAGGAGGAGGAGGGCGAGGAGGAGGAGGAGGAGAGATGGACGGATGTTCTAGTGATTGGTATGAATTTTGTTTTCTGTGTGTGTCGTGTGTGTGTGTGTGTGTGTGTGTGTGTGTGTGTGTGTGTGTGTGTGTGTGTGTGTGTTCGTGTTTTTCTGTTTCCTTGTTTGTTTTCATTATTTTTTATGTTTGTTTTGGTAGCGGATTGGTAATCTGTGAAAATTGAATCTGTCCGTATATCTGTCAGTCTGTTTGTGTCGTGTAATTTTATATTTTTACGGGTGCATTATTTCAACTCATTCCTGACTGGATTTAGTCACACAACCTCTGACAGACAGGGAGACAAAGTGAGAGCATGACTTATAGATAGACAGCAAAACAAATAGAGAGCCAGAAATGTTTATCATCGTGTAACCTCAGGCGTATAGACAGGCAGATGATCAAGAAGAGACATTGACAAACAGACAAGCATTTTTAGTCGCAATTTTAGACAAACAAACAGGAAAACAAACAGACAGGCAAACAAAAAACACTACAGCCATGCAACCTGAGACAGAGACAGAGACAGAGAGAGACAGGCAAACAAACAGTAAACAAACAGACAACCTCAAACAAACAAGCAAGAAAGAACACAAACAAAAAAACAGAACAGATACACAACCTTAGACAGAGAGAGAGACAGATACACAAACAAACAGAGACAGAGAGACAGACAGACAGACAGACGAGCTGACAAAAAAATTATCATGATCCCGCAGATTCCACATTTCCCAGTGCGCAGCCTCTCGTTCCTCCGTTCCCAGGCCGCCGCTTCTCCGCCGTTCCACAGTTCCGCACAGGAGGTTCCGTGGGGCAATCCTGCGGCCTGTGCGTGACGAACGAGACAAAAAGAAAACACGGCAAAAAGAATACATATGAGAGAGTGGGTGATAATTGTGGTGTCTCCCTTCCTCGGTCACGTCTGGCAGGCTGTGTGGATGGTTGTGCATATATCAGGTGGATGGTTTCATACGTGGATAGATTGCTCGGGCACTTGGGTGGATGGGTAAGGGTGAATGAATAGTAGATGGGTAATTAGAGAGATGGGAAAGATAGATAGATGGATGGGTGTGGTGATAAGGGTTGTTTAGATGGATGGATGAATAGATAGAGATGGGTTACAGAGAGAGAGAGAGAGAGAGAGAGAGAGAGAGAGAGAGAGAGAGAGAGAGAGAGAGAGAGAGAGAGAGAGAGAGAGAGAGAGAGAGAGAGAGAGAGAGAGAGTGCTGAGAACATGACGAAATACAGAATTATTATACTTTTGCTGAATAAGGAAAGAAGAAGATTAAGATTAAGAAAGGAAATAAGAAAGGACTAACTAATTAATTAATAGGTAAACAGCGACATATACATAACAAATCTCAAAGAAATACAACCAATTAGTACTGATGTATACTGTAATCACACCTGAGCAACACACACACACACACACACACACACACACACACACACACACACACACACACACACTACCTAAGAAAAAAAAAACGAGAATGTCACAGGATTTCCAATTTAACTTTTGCCACATTTAAAGACCAGGAAGGTGATTTACGTGCTGGCGAATCACTCAGCCACCAATCACGAGCCAGATATTTATTCACCTACGGCTCGGAGCAGCGGGAATAGTGGAAAAAATCATCGTAAATAATAGCTGTATATCACCTTTTTTTTTTCCTTTTTTTTTTTTTTTATACGACGTAAAAGCTCGCGCCTCCCTGAACCAGCCTTTAATTTTCTAAGGGAGTGAACGGGCGTGCGAGTTTTCATCTCTCTGTGTGTCTGTGCGTTGGGTGAGTGCGATTCAGAGGTTACCGTGAATTGTGGATTTGTGTGTGAGGGATAACCGTGGGTGGGGATGTGGGATGTGCGGTGTGGGCGGAGTGAGGTGTGGGTGTAGGAAGGGTGAGTGTATAAAGCTCGGTGTATTTGTATGTGTATATAAGTGTATGGGTGATAAGTTTGTGCGATTTCTTCTGTAGGAAAAGTTAAAATGTCACCGAAACGTTTCTAGAAATTACTGGCATTCCTACACACACACACTCACACACACACACACACACTAAAAAACACATAAATCCCCACCTGTTGATAATGAATGAAATAAAACATCTCATTATACACTTTCCACAGTTTCATCTTTTTTTTTTCTCCCTCCCTTTTCTCCTGGTCCCTCCCCCTTGCGTGTTGTGGCTGGGCAGAGACGCGGCCCATAAGCACGACAATTTACGAGGGTAATAAAACAGTAATGGTGGCCGTGGTTAGGGCAGACGGACAGCATGGATAATCACATTAGAAGGAGGTGGAGGAGGTGGACTTGGGAGAGGGTGGTGGTGGTGGTGGTGGTGGTAGTGTTGATAGGGAGGAGCAGGGAAGGGCCAAAGAGAGGTGTTGATGCATCCTACCTCTCTCTCTCTCTCTCTCTCTCTCTCTCTCTCTCTCTCTCTCTCTCTCTCTCTCTCTCTCTCTCTCTCTCTCTCTCTCTCTCTCTTCTAAGATTAAGGCAATGGCCCTTCCACCTACAAATCCTGTGCTGGGAAGGTAAACATATGCATCACAGTACATTCAACTCTGCGTGTTCCTCAGATTTCCCTACTTGGCGCTGACAGAGGCGAAGTGTGTGTGTGTGTGTGTGTGTGTGTGTGTGTGTGTGTCCGGCAGGAAGTGTCGCAGCAAAAAGAAAGGAAAATGAAGCCCCGAGACGTGTAATTGTGATGTTTCGTAAGTCGGGAGTAACGCCGTGCAGCAGTGTGACGGCAGCAGTGGCCTCTTTAGCCTGACACGTGGAGTACTTTGGAGTGTGTTAAGGCAGTGTGTGGGAGCGTTAGTGTGTGTGTGTGTGTGTGTGTGTGTGTGTGTGTGTGTGTGTGTGTGTGTGTGTGTGTCATTTTCTTCCCTCAATGAGTGATGGATGGCCAGTGTCACATTTTTTCCTCGTCGTCTTCAGAAGCGAAATTGGAGGAAATGCTTCATAATACCCTGTCTTTATAGCTTCCTATTCACCCAACGCTGCACAAAGTCCTCCACGATTAGCCACCAACCGCGAGGCTTCTTGGCTTCTTGCTGCTTCTTGTTGCATCTACCTTCGTATTTTTTCTCATCCCCATCAGCGTCTTATTACTGCACTGAAACACCTGCCTTGGGCCTACTTACCTTATTTACCTGGCCCGGCTGTTACCTGGTTACCTGTTATCTGACTGACGGCTAAAGGGACCCGCAGTGATTATCCGAGGAAATGAGAGTCCTTGACACACTGATTCCTGTTAGTGAATGAAGAAAAAAAGGAAAAAAAAAAAAAAGGAGGGAAGGGTTGGATAGCTTTCCCTTCCGGTGGAGAAAAGAGTGAATGAGCGGACGGTCTTTTGTCTGCAAGTAGGTTAGCAAGTGGGTTAGCTGCTGGCGGCCACGAGTGAATGTTAATTGCGCATAATGAGGAGGACGGAAGCAGCCTCCGACAGCCGCGATATCTTCCAATGACGCTGCACGGGAGAGAAGGAGAGAGAGTAGACGTGAAGACAAAGCTTACGAAAAAAAAAAAGGAGGAAAAGAAACGCATTG
>NC_087188.1:9416234-9433734 GCF_035594125.1 Scylla paramamosain
CACAGGAAAGATTAGTGAAGGTCATGAATGCTCAATCAGTACAATTAATTCCAGAGTTCGATGTTCAAACTAATATTATGCTAAAGGAATCATTATATTAGCTAGTTTATTGTATATGTAAGTTTTGTTTAATTGGGGTTATTACAAAACGGGTACTTTATATAATTCATACAATTAACACTGTTGACTTTGTCCCAAGAAATGAATAATGAATAGTAAACAATGAACTGCATACGAGGATAAGAATAATCACAGTAACAATAAAAAATGGAAGATAATTTATGTATTCATTGAGAGACGCATTAATAGGCATCTGAATGGCTCAGGATGGAGGCAGTGAAGGCGTTCATAATTCATTGTAATAATTGAAAGATTTGTGAGGTGTCTGGACATTCATGATGGCAAGAATTAATATCAATAAAAGGCGACCTAGTAAATCCTTCCCTCTGAGCTGATTTGTGATTCACTTCTCTGTTCATTTACAAGACGATGCGCAGGTAACTTTGGTCTCACCTGTGCGTGGCTAATCAGTCTTACTTCCCCCTTCATTCTCCTCCCACAGGTATCTCCAGGTAGGAAGAGTAGTACGTGTTACCTCCTCCTCCTCCTCCTCCTCCTCCTCCTCCTCCTCCTCCTCCTCCTCCTTGTCCTCCTTTTTTTGTCCTCGACCTTGTCCTCGTATTAAATCTCGTCCTAGTCGTCGTCCTTTCTTCTCTTCTTCCTTCTTCTCTACTCTCTCTCTCTCTCTCTCTCTCTCTCTCTCTCTCTCTCTCTCTCTCTCTCTCTCTCTCTCTCTCTCTCTCTCTCTCTCTCTCTCTCTCTCTCTCTCTCTCTCTCTCTCTCTTGATTTATTGCCGCCTTAACGAGTAAGCTTTTTTCTTGTCTTTTATTTTCCTCCTTTTCTTGGTTTCTTTTCGTCATTTATTTCAACACGTAGTCCCGTTTCTCATTTTCTTAACATCGAGGTGGCTGTTTTTTTTTTTTCTCTCTCTCTCTCTTTCTCCTCTTCATTTGGTGGAAGCCTTTTTGGGAATTAGGTTATCGTTGGTGTGTCTGTGTTGCTATACTTGTTCCGTTTTGTTTTCCTGTTTTCTCGTTTAACCTTTTCGCTGTTCTCATCTTTATCAATCACCATTTATTATATTCATCTTCACTTTGTTTTACAGTATCACTATTTTTTTTTTCTTCTCACTCTCATCACCTCCAGCTGAATATTGCCACATCCTCCACCACCACCACCATCACTACCATCACCACCACAACAACAACAGCAACAACAAAAACAATTACTACTACTACTACTACTACTACTACTACCACCACCATCACCCATCTCTTCCCAGTGTCTCCTGCCACTAAACATCTTAATTTTGATGTAGAGGGAGGAAAGGAAAAATAAGTGAGAAGGGGAGGAGGAGGGGAGGAGGAGGAGGAGGAGGAGGAAGAGGAGGAGGAGGAGGAGGAGGAGGAGGAGGTGAGAAGTGGGTGGGGTTCGACCTCCTCACCCCCACCATTAATATTTCCCCTACCGGTAACGCCCTTTCCTCCCCACCATCACCTCCTCTTCTTCCTTCTCCTCCTCCTCCTCCTCCTCCTCTTCCTCCTCCCCGCAGTGCACCTAATGCCTCCAATTAACATTTGCATCATGTAACATATTGGTTAGTCTGTTGCCAGAGCTTCCTCCTCCTCCTCCTCCTCCTCCTCCTCCTCCTACTCCTCCTCCTCCCCATCCTCCTCCTCCTCCTCCTCCTCCTCCCCATACAAACAGCCTCTACGCTTCATCATTACAAGGAAGAGAAAGTGATGGCAGTTGTATCCGGATTTTGTTTGTTCATCTGGTTCTTAATGTTGTTGTTGGTGATGGCGAATGTTGGTAATGGCGAACGTAATAACATTTAATTTTCTTTTTGTTTTTTTCTGTTGTGATTCCATTAATTTCTTTATTTTTTTTATATTTAACGCCACCAGTTCTGTTTCTTTCTGGATCACTTCTTGGCGGGCGATGAAATTCTACTCTCTGTCTCAAGAAATACTAAAAGATCATTCAGTTTTGGGGACGAGGAAGTCATGTTAGGTGTGTGACGAAGGGAAGAAGGGAAGGGTGCGATCTGATGCAAGTGAAGTGACGGAGAGTGGAGAGAAGAGATGGGGAAGCGAATGACGAGAAGTGAAAGAAGAATGAAGAGGACTGCAAGGAAAGACTAAGGGGAGGGTGGGAGATGGGGAGAATGGAGAGAAGGGAGAGGAGGGGAAGGGAAGAAGGTAGAGGGAACCTACAACCTTCACGCCTCAGTGCAGGACACGCACACACACACACACACACACACACACACACACACACACACACACACACACACACACACACACACACACACACACACACACACACACACACACACACACACACACACACACACACACACACACACACACACACACACACACACACACACACACTATTAATCTTTCTTAATGACTTCAATTTCATAAGGAATCTTCTAATGTATTAAGTTTATATTTAATCAACGATGAAAACTCCATTAACTTACAGTCTCTGAAAGATGAGAAAGATTATAGAAAATAAAACGAAAAACAGAAGAAATCCTTTGAAGTTTACATTAACAGACCTCAAATTAAATCAATAATTTAAGGCACAAATATCTCGTGGATTTATTTTTCTTTTGTTGTCTTTGATTAAAATGTTGCTGAATGTGAGTTGCAAGTTTACAGTCAGGTGAACACACGCGCAAAAAACTTTTCCCACGACCAGGTTCATGATTGACGAGTCGAATTTCACAGTTGATTGGCTTCACTTCCATCCTCATAAACGTTTCATCTTCCTCCACTCATAAACGCTCCATCACTGTGAGGGAAGCAACGTCACGCCTCACACAGCCTTCATAATAAGTACTTTCTCATTACTTGGTACTTATATTCAATGCAATTTAATTTACCTTTACCTCATTAAATACGAACAGAGCTGCACAGTCTCATAGTCCTTCCTCGAGATAGTCTGCTATTCACTGCTTGAGGAGAGAAGTCATGAGTACACTATACCTTATGATTTGTGAGGGAAAGTGGTTATCAGTCTTACATTGGTTACACGTTATATATTGTGAGTACGTATGTGTGTGCGTGTGAATAAGCACGGTACATACTCCATAGTCTCTTCAACCTCATGATTCTTTTTCAATATGGAAAGATAAATTCATCAAAAACGTCATTTCCACCTCATAGATAGCAAAGATCACCACCAAGTCACCACATTTATACTTTCTCATAATCAACAAGCAGAACCACCACAAAAACTCGTGCCGTTCTCATACCAAACCCTCATATCAAACCCTCCCCTTCTCATAACTATCAGATATACACCACCACAACCGCATCCACTAATACAGCCTTCCATATACACCCTTCTTCCTCTTGATCAGTTAGCAGCGCACTACCAATCCTCATCATGTCATTACGGCGCATTATTGTATCTTCATGGCCATCCTGGATCACCAGATACTCTCATACATCCTTCCTGATACAGTCTTGCACCTCTCTTGATGCACCCTCTTCTCTTAATCAGTTTCCAGGGCCACCACCCACCTTCACACTGTCCCACGTCCCCATGCATCCACTCACATCCACACTCATTCATCTTCCTCTTTATCATCAACAAGACACGAGATACTGAGGATGGACTCACAACACGAGGTAGCTGCGTCTCTCTCACGTCTAATATTTACTCGGATCTCCTCGACCTTTGGCAGACGGTGTTAATCTACAGCACATTCGAGGTGTCACTATCAAAGGAGGCGAGTAATATATTAGCTACGGGGGAAAAATAGAGCCCAAAGATTTATGTGCTTTAAAGAGATGCTCAACAAAGGCTCTGGTGATTTACACAGGCCACACACGCTACTCTGCGCCAGGGATGGTGGAGGACGAGTGTGTGTGTGTGTGTGTGTGTGTGTGTGTGTGTGTGTGTGTGTGTGTGTGTGTGCGTGTGTGTCGCAGTCGTATAAGGAAATCCATGTGTTTATTATTTTCTTGTATTGCTGAGGTATGAAAGTTTGTCTGTACAGATGAATGATGTGAAAGAAAGGGGCAGATGCTGAAGAGAGAGAGAGAGAGAGAGAGAGAGAGAGAGAGAGAGAGAGAGAGAGAGAGAGAGAGAGAGAGAGAGAGAGAGAGAGAGAGAGAGACTGTGTGTATACCTTCCCCTAAATAATCTCAAATAAAAGTCACATATTTAACACCTTATCATCTCGAATGCACCTTTTTTTTTATCGAAGTTCCTCATCATCACCTCAACCTTCGGAGCATTACCATAAGTGTAGCATAAAAAGCAACATATCTACCGCATACAAGTACTTCCTGGTCTGAGATTAGAGGTTCAAGCATTCCCTTTTTGCCTTCCCAAGCTCAGCCCATCAAGCCAAGCCGGAAGATTGGACAAGAAAATACGATAAACTCATACGATAAATATACATAAGCACAGTATTTTCGTAGATAAAGATGAGGTAGAAGACGATGAAGAATAGGGAAGAAAATATAGAATGACTTGTAGAAGGAGGGGAAGGAGGAGGAGGAAGGAGTTAAGGAAGCAAATAGAAGCAGGTGTAAAATGAGAGGAAGAATTATTGGACAGGTTAATTAGGTCTAGAGCAAACAGGTGGGGCCTTTAAATAACTAGTCTGTGCCGTGGTGAAATGATGCAATCCTTCTTCATTTCTGTCCTCGTAACATTAGAAACCAGGAGCCACACAAAAAAGACCTAAAGTACCCCTTCTGCACGTACATGACCAGTTTGCAATGTAAATGACTACCTATTGTTCATTTAGTATACCTGATCCGACGCCTTGCTTCCGCCTCGTATTGGGAGGAAGCGAATTACTGTTAAGTATATACGTAGCAGTTACGTTTTTTTTTTCCGTCTATTTTCCATTTAGTTAATGAGGTCGACTTGTGATGATCCCAAAGTAAAGTAGATAGATGAAATGATTAGAGAGATTAGAATGGAAATGACAGACAGGAAGGAAAGAGAGATGAAACAGGGGAAAAAAAAAAAAACATACTGAGAGAAGGAGACAGGAAATAGCAGGCAGGGAAGGAGAGAGGGAAAGTAAGAGATTGTGGGAAAGAAGAAGTAGTTGCAAGGAAACTGGGAAGCAAGATAAGAAAACACGAAAAAAAGAAAGAGACAATTACACTTAAAATAGAAGAGACAGAGAAGCAGAAAAAAGACAAGAATAAAGTGAAGGAGTGAGAAAGTAAGAGAGAGAGAGAAAGAGAGAGTAAGAGCAGGAAACAGAAAAAAAAATGTCGAGAGAGGAAGACAGGGAAATGAGAGTGGAGGGAGAGAAGAGCAGGTAAGAGGAAACACCTGACACTCCACTAATCAACAGGTGTAATGGCTTTAGGATTATAGTGATGGAAGCAAGACTAGTTCCTGCGCCTCTCGTTCTTTACCTGTGCTTGGGGTGAGGTACCTGCGAGTTCCTTCTCTCCCCTGTAGCTGTTTAAACCTGACGGGCGTATTGTACCATTGCACAGTATATGATTTTCGACTTAATGAATTCTAAACACTCACTTTGTTACCTAATTGTCTACTTGGTGGGTTTTTATTTCGTTATAAGTTCTTGTATCAGTGTATTTTTTTCTTGGTTCTATCATGTGTTTTATTTCTGTATTGAGCTTTCACTTGAATTAGATAGTCTCATTTTCTTCATCTTCCGTGTTGCTTTAAGTTTTTGTTTCAGTGTATTTTGTTCGTTCGTTTTGTATTACATTCTATTTTTGTTCATTCTTATTTAAGTTAGTTTGCATTTTCTGTTTTTTTTTTCTTCTTCGACATCATTCTCATAATTTTGGTTTATTATTATTATTTTTTTCCTTTCATGTGTATTTTGTTCACATGTCAGCACATCTCCACTACTATGTTTTGTATCATTTTGCGCTGAATTCCTGTTTTTGTTGTTATATTTTTTATTTTCTATATCTTCCTAATTTATTCTACTTCGTGTTTCTGTCAATACACTTCAAAATCAGTATCTTATATTACATTTTACAACATTTATTAATATATATATATACTCGTACACTTCTTCTTATCATCTAATATCTTCTTATATTTCCAGTAAGTCCATATATTCACACCTCCATATATCATCTTTAATATCACGTTACAGTTTTTGCGATACTCAATGTTCCCAGTGATTATTACGTATCCTCACTATTTTATATTATTCCGTCCATCACCTGTCATCCGCCATGTGATTACCTGCCACTACCTGATATCTTGTATCGTAATGTTCCGGACACCTGGTTCAGCACAGTCTACTCTCTACTTCAATTACCTGTTTAGCACCTGTCTGTCGCCCCCCACAACGCTGTCTTGCCGCCACGCAATATCCGCCGTATCCGCCCTGCCCGTTATCAAATATCCGAGAAGTGCAAGATGAGGAGGAGATAAGTGAAGATGTAAACTTGTACCATCATTTCCG
Source organism: Scylla paramamosain (assembly GCF_035594125.1). Taxonomy (NCBI): domain Eukaryota; kingdom Metazoa; phylum Arthropoda; class Malacostraca; order Decapoda; family Portunidae; genus Scylla; species Scylla paramamosain. Next base: position 9,422,732 of record NC_087188.1, read on the forward strand.
CGTCACATCTACCTGGTGATATATGAGGAGACAGTTAATGGGAGGTAAGGGAAGGGAGATGCAAGCAGAGTAAGAGGGGGAAGCGTGTAAGATGAACAGAATGAGGCGAGTTTGAGGTGATGTTTGAGGAAGGAAAGATGAGAGAGATGCGGGGAGAGATTAGAGTGTTAATGGTATGAGGATTAAGTCTGTTTGGAATGGAATGAGTGGCAGACTGGAGGATGAGGAAGAAAAGATGAGAAGAAAAGATGAGTGAAAAATTGAGTATAACATTATTACAATCATTAAATGTATGAGAAATGAGATTAATGAAAGATTTGAGGATAAAGAAGGCGGGGAGACGATAAGGTTGAGTTGTGAGCTGAAGAGAGTAAATGTATAATAACAAAATTGATCTTGAAACGGGAATAGGATGAGTGAAACATTGGATAAGGAGGAAGAGAGGGAAAATAATAAACAGGAGAGCGGTGTATGAAGAAACTGCTCTATATAACTAAAAAAATGTATCTCACCAGTGACCTCATTTACAGGTGAGGCGAGCAAGGAGCAGAGGTTATGAGGGCGGGTCACGCGGGTCATATGAATGAGAAATTATCTGGGAGTTCTGAGGCGTGATGAGTTAACGCTCTTGTCCGCAGAGGGAAGGTTGAGTGAGGCGTCTTGTTCAATGCTTTCTTTCAACCTAATGGAATATGAAAGATAATTGATGATCTGTGACCGTGTGTGTGTGTGTGTGTGTGTGTGTGTGTGTGTGTGTGTGTGTGTATGTGTGTGTGTCTCAGGTGTGAATAGTTAGGTAAATATATGATCCTTGGGTGTTCTTGCTCTATTTCTTTCTTCTTTTATTTATTTTATCTTTCTCGTGACCTTGTGGCTGACTGTATTGTTCTCAGGAGTGTAAACAAACAAGGGAGAGAGAGAGAGAGAGAGAGAGAGAGAGAGAGAGAGAGAGAGAGAGAGAGAGAGAGAGAGAGAGAGAGAGAGAGAGAGAGAGAGAGAGAGCATATTCATTGCTATATGAAATTCAAAACTTTCTCCTTTATTCATAGTCATAGAAATACAGTTTGAATGAGTCTTCGCGTGACTGGAAGTGTAGGTTTGGTCTGTGCTGAGAGAAGAGAGGGGAGAGAAAGGTAACAGTCTTGTAACGCGAGAGACACGAAGGACTGCACACCTGGAAACAGATAGACAGGTGGATGTTCAGACGCACGCAGAGTCAAACCATATATGAGTATGAATTCTCTTATTAAATATATACAGATGCTTAATTCGTCTATTCTACTGAAAGAAAAGGAAATATTACAAGTTATTTTGAATTACTGTAATAATAAAAAGTTGGTTGACATAAATGGAACAGAAGAAAGGAAAGACAGAGTGTACAAAATAATCGAATCCACAAGTCATTCAATTATTCCAACCACTGACATACACGCCGTCATTTCATTTCATCCCGCACGTGAGAAAAATAAAGTGGGCCATTGAATTCCAAGGAAATGTAAGAAAAATCATAACCAAATTTTTTCCCAGCAGTCGCTTCAGAAAATTGCTTCAAAAGCTAAATTCACTTATGGAACATTTGAAACAATCGACAATGCTGAACTCCTTAATTCTTTTGTGTTGCGTTCACCATCAGAGAGAGAGAGAGAGAGAGAGAGAGAGAGAGAGAGAGAGAGAGAGAGAGAGAGAGAGAGAGAGAGGTGAAGTGACGGATGAAGTGACAAAAGATACAAACCTGACAACGCACATATGAAAGGAGACAGGTGTGTGTGTGTGTGTGTGTGTGTGTGTGTGTGTGTGTGTGTGTGTGTGTGTGTGTGTGTGTGTGTGTGTGTGTGTGTGTGTGCGTGCGTGCGCGCGCGCGTTTGACAGTGTGTGTAGGCCTAAAAAAAATAAATAAAACAAAATAAATGAAAAGTCTAAACATCTCCCGAAAAAAGTCATGCAAAAGGTCTGAATGAAAAGAAAAAAAAAAAAAATATAAGAAAAAAAAACGATTTATACAATGACCCAATAATTTTTACCCCAAAGAATATTTCGTTACGTAAGACTTTCAGATTCGCCGCATGAATTTGAGTCTTCCAGTGGATAATCTAAATTTATTGTGGGGCTCTGAAGTCTCCACCCAACCAGGTAGAGGAACGGCCCATATCTCCCTCCCTTTTCCCTCCACTGTCTCTCCCTCCCTCCCTCCACCTTCTGTACCTCCGTCCCTTCTTCCCTCAAGTTCATTTCTCACTGCTACCCTTCCTTTCATTTTTTTCATAATTCTTTTCTTCCCCTTCACCCTCTTTTCTGCCTTTCCTTTTCATCAAGAAATCGCCATATTTCCCTATACTCTTTGTCGCTTTGTCATATGTTATCCTTTTTTATCGTAATCTTTTCTGCCCTTCCTCCCTTCCTCCTTTCTCATGGTCTTTTATTCCAGTTATCTCTCTCCCTCTACCTGTCTACCTTTCATTTCTCGTGTCCTTTGTGCTCGTTCTCCTTTTCCCCTCTGTTTGTTTCTGTATCTCGGCCTCTGCATCCTACCTGCCTACCTAAGCTACCTTTCTCTATTCTTTTCTCCTTCCCTGGAATTTCTCCCTCAATGCAACTAATTTTCAGGAAGAAGGAGTGATGTAAGTGATAATTAACATCTTTTCATCTCACTTTTTTTTTTCGTTTCTTATCTTAGAGAATGTTTTTTTTTCTTATCTCTGAGATGGTATGGCGACAAAGACTTAACGCTATGATAGATAAAAGAAAGAAAAGGAAAACATGCGTAACGATACATTCCTTTAAGACAAAAAGCGAGCAAGTCAGGAAAATGCGAGTTATTGACCAGCACACAGTTGACATGACGGGAGGCTTAATGTTTGTGAAATGCTTCCTCTTTTAGCCCCGTTTTCTTTCATAGGCTCAATTTTTAAACGTTGTACTTGTATTTCATTTTTTTCAGTCCAATTGTGGCAAATTACACCATCAATGGATTAGAGAGGAAAGCCTTCAGTGTTAGTGATGTGAACAAGATTTTTATGTGTCTACCAACAATAGAAAAAAAAGGATAATATTGAAATAACATTAGCGCTTTTTATCGGAGGGCTATGTTAAGTTGTGTTAGATTCAGATTAATTAACATTATTTTCACTGTGAACAAGATCTTTGTGTGTTTACTAACAAAAGAAAAAAAATAATATTGAAATAAAATTAGCGCATATATTGGAAGGTTAGTTAGGTTATATTAGGTTTAGATTAATTCAGTTCACTAATTTCACTGCCGTAAGATCACGGCTTGAAAAGAAAGCATTAAATTTTGCCTAGAAATAATCACTGCCTTTGAAAATTACAAGACTAAGGTTATTTACATGAACTGACACATCTTTCAATTTCGGATTATCTTTTTGCCCTTTCTTTAGTGACAGGCACCTCAGCGGACCTTCCTTTCGTTCTTTTCTTGTCCTAGGCCATTGTCTCTCTTACATAAAACAAAACTGTACCAAACCAAATATAAAACAGTGATCCCTAGTCTTATGTCCTCGACGGGAGCTCTTTAAGCCACTACCATCAGGCCAAGGACTAGTTGTAGTGGCAGTGTTTTTAACGAGAGGTAATGAGGCGTATCAAAAAGAGGTATAAGTGATTAGGTGTGTCACTCTTAATGAACCCCTCACTCACCCCGCGGCCCTGATCACCGGACGCTCCCTGCACAACTCAAAGAGGCGCCGAAGAGACACTGCGTTGCAACACTTAATTTGTAGGGAGCGGCCAGAGACGAAGAGGAGGAGGAGGAACAGGAGGAGGATGAGAAGGAGTGATCGTTGAAGGAATAAGAAAGACGGAGGAAAGGAAGAGAAGCCAGAGACGAGAAAATAAGGAAAGATGGAGGAGTAGGAGGAAGAAGAGGAGAAGCAGGAGGAGTGATTCTTGAAGGAAGAAGAAAGATGGAGGAAAGGAAGAGAAACCAGAGACATGAAGGAAAGTTGGAGAGGAAGAGGAGGATAAATGAATAATCACCGAAGGAAAAGGAAATATGGAGAAAAGGAAAAGGATGGAGAAGGGAAGGAAAGGTGACAGTGGTGGTGGTGAAGGAGGAGGAGGAGGAGGAAGGGAAGGAAGAGGAGGAGGAGGAGGAAGGGTGGGGAATGAGGTGTGGTTACATGCAGCTAAAATAGGAAAATGTTGAAGGGAAGAGCGAAGAAAAGCATCCACTTCCTACAAGATAATTATGAAAGAATGCCGAGATTAATTCTAGACTTGTTGTTTGTCTGGAAATTGTGCGGTGGGAGGATGATGAAGAAGGATGAGGAGGAGGAGGAGGAGGAGGACGAGGAGGAGAAAAAGCAACGAAAAACAATGAATAAATCAAATACAATATACTAAACTAAATGTACGTCCTTTACATTACAAACAGATAGACAGTAACATACAGAGTCATAGAATATCAAAATACAACACAAGGCAGCAAAAAATCGAGAAACGTGCCGAGTGTTCATATATTTATTAACACCTTAAACCACATCCTCTCTTTTCCTCCTCCTCTTCCTCCACCTCCTCCTCTCACACTTCCTCCTCACAACTTTCACTAGCACCTGAGACTCACAGCTCCTCCCTTGCACACCTTTAATTTCACGTGCGTTACCTTGCTCATTAGGTGTCGTAGGCGGTAATTATGTGTGGTCAGGTAGAGGGACAGGTGAGGACTTGCGCAGGTAAGTAAGCACCGTGACTCCTTCCTGCTGAGTACCTCCTTCATTTTTTTCTTTCTTTCACGTTTTTTTCTTCCTTCATTGTCGTTTCTTCCACTTGTTATTTTTTTCTTGATGTTGTACTGTCATATTTTCTCTTATTTTGTACTTCTTCTCGTCCTTCTTGTCATTTTTGTGCTCCTATTTCTTCCCTTATTTTCTTTCTTCCCTTCACGCCTTTTATCTTACTTTGGTGGCCTTTCCTCGGTTTTTGCTTCACTTTATGTAGTTCTCTGTATCTCCCATTGCCAGATTTTCTCTTATTTCGTATTTCTTTCCATATTTCTTTTACCTTTTGGCGTCTTTCTACCAATTTTTTGTTCCATTTTCTCCCCATTCGTACTTGCTCTTGTCTCCTTTACCGTTTTCTCTTCATTTTTCTCTTTTATGTCTAATTTTCTACAATCTCTTTTCACTCAGATTTCTGTGATGTCCTTTCTTCATTTCACTCTCCCTCTCTGTCTTTCCTTCCCTCCGTGTCTCTTGCCTTCCGTTCTACCTCATTTGATTTACTTACTTACCTCTTAATTAGTGTTCATTTCCCCCAATTAGAGTCAGGTAGAGTGATAAATAAAAATGAGAGTCAAGAAGTGCCCGCTGAGCCTCGTGTAAGAGTGACGCAAAGCAAGCACTCCATAAGGCTGTAAGATTAATTTTTATTGTGCACTAAGCTTGATCGTCCTCCTTTGAAAGCGTCCACAGCGCAATAAAGAAAGACATGTGGTGAAAAGTAGTGCGTTTCAGGGCTTTACTTGCACTAATTAAGGGGTGAAAACATTGGTTAACTCCTGCATTGTCAAGTTGGACAGAACAGATCCTGTAATATATTATGCAGTTATAAAAGAAAGGCAGGGAAAGTATGTTTTGATGTTTTGCTTGGCCTGTGTAAAGGATGAAAACACTGATTGACTCCTGCATTATTAGGTTGGACAGAATTGATACAGGAACCAAACAGTGTGATAGATTGAGTTTGTTGCTAGATAAGTGTGCACTGAAAGACCTAGTCTGCATTAAGGAAGTGATGAAAACATTGGTGAATATCAATCTTGGAAAAATGGACAGAATAAGTATATAAGAGTAAGTGCCAGATAATTTGATTAAGTATTCGTATAGAAAACAGGATTAGAAAATGGTGTTCATAGTAATGATGAAGTACAACATAAGTGAACAGAACATTTCAGTAGCTGCTAATTTCATAAAGTAATAAGTGTAACAAAGGAGCCTCACTGAGTCTGATGAAGTGGTGAACGGAATTGGGGCGAAAAGTTTGGCTTTGAACACATTTCAAAACACGCGACATGAAAGAAAACGAGAAAAACCCCGCCAAACAAAGCATTATAATGTTGGAGTCTTTGTTGTGTGATATAATTTACGTGCCCAGGTACGGACTCTGACTCTAATTGCACATCCTCTCACCTCTTATGACATTCCCAATTTACTTTCATTCCTTTTAAAAAATTGACCAATCTTTCCCTTCTTTACATTCTCCTTTCATTTATCTATTTGAGAATTTCTTAATTATCTTCAGTTTCACCTTCCGTTTACTTGAACACACAAAGACAGAGGAGAAAGAGAAGGAGGAAAAGGAAGAGGAGAAGGAGGAGGAGGAGGAGGAGGAGGAGGAGGAGGAGGAGGAGGAGGAAGAGGAGGAGAAGGAAAGTAGTAATCATTAAGTAGATTAATACAGAAAAACAAACAGGAATACTTAAGAAAGAGAGAGAGAGAGAGAGAGAGAGAGAGAGAGAGAGAGAGAGAGAGAGAGAGAGAGAGAGAGAGAGAGAGAGAGAGAAAGAAAGGGGGGAAAGTAGATGTGCATAAAGAAATTTTGTAATATACGGAAGAAAACAGAGCAATTATGATAACAGAGAGAGAGAGAGAGAGAGAGAGAGAGAGAGAGAGAGAGAGAGAGAGAGAGAGAGAGAGAGAGAGAGAGAGAGGAACCCTGATAGTGAACGGCCCTGTTTGCTGCCTTGATATAGGAGTGTTATGAGCTGTGTTGTCGTGGAGTCGTGTTCCTGAAGTGTGTGTCGCCGCCTGTGTTGCATACTGAGGCACCTGTGACCTCCATCTCCTCTCCTTCGCTCCTTCCCTCCTCCCTATTTATCTTCCCTCATCCCTTCTTCCATCTCCTCATTCTATTCCTTGCCACGTTGAGTTTGCTTTGGTGTCATTCTCTCTCTCTCTCTCTCTCTCTCTCTCTCTCTCTCTCTCTCTCTCTCTCTCTCTCTCTCTCTCTCTCTCTCTCTCTCTCTCTCTGAACCCTTCACAGTAAATTTTCATCTCATCATGTCTTCGTCTTTTCTTGTCTTCATCTCCCTCAATCTTCCTTTCCTCCGTCTCTTCTTTCTTCCTGGCCATCCTTCCCTCCGTCCTTCGTTCTCTCAATTTCCATCTCTTCTCTTTGGCCTCCATCCACCCATCCTCCCTCCTCCTCCTCCTCCTCCTCCTCCTTCTCCTCCTCTGCTAGTCTTCATCCCTTTCCACCCTCCTTCCCTCCGTCATCATTGCGCTAGAAAGTGTGTGTGTGTGTGTGTGTGTGTGTGTGTGTGTGTGTGTGTGTGTGTGTGTGTGTGTGTGTTTTTCCCTTGGTTTCTTATCCTGTGTTTTGTAGATTTCAAAATTTTTAAGGAATTTTACTACAAAGAATTTTTTTTTTTTTATCCTATAAAAAGAGTGAAGATGATGGAGTTTTCTCTTTTTTTGGGGGGTAATTTAAGTTCATTTATTCACAAGATATACTGGATTCAGGATTCAATTGCGTTTTCCCTTTTTTTTTTTACTTCATTTCATATATTTTTTTCTTTTATATTGTGCATGTCAAAATTGCATCCATATCTGTACAAAAAAGTAAAATATTTTCCAACGCATAATGTTATTTTGATAGTATCTTTTTTATTTAAGCATCACGTACGGCTGAAAATTGCACTCATCTGTAGAGCAAAAAGAAGTCTTGCTAAGTATATTTAATTATAATGGCCCAAGACACAAGATTTGACCACCTTGCAAATATCAATTCATCACAAACTAAACCTCCATTGATGCACACGAAGGAAACAGCTACACACATTCCTGTATATACTCTTCACACATTACAGGCTGACAAACTGTAGTACCCACGCTTAATACCCACCAATTAAACACCATTCACTCCAAGCCTCCGTCCATACACATAAAGAGTCACTATACACATCCTATACACTTTGCAACTAATCTTAATAGCCTTCAATTACACACAATTAGACACTTTTCGAATACAAAAGAAACAACATAAGCGTTCCCAAAAATACTTTAACCTCCCATTAGAGCCACAAATTATACGCTATTCAAAACCTTTTAGAAATAGCATCGAACTCTATATCCTTAAATTGTTTTGTTATATTCCATTTTCCTCCTTCGACGTCGCCTTCAGTAGCAAGGTTATAAGGAAGTCCACACGGCGCGCGCATTTCCACCTTCAGCTGCTCCTTTCCAGACACCTCACCTGGGGCTATTGGTGTTAATGGCTCGTATATATCACAGACAAATATCTCAGTGGCTGCCTTTATACCTGTCAATGAGACGTTTACCTTCGCATTAAGACCAGGAGGATGGAAGCCCCGATGCAGTGAAGGTAAGATCTACTCCGTGTCTCTCCGTCTGTCAGTGATTGCAGATTGCGTAATATAATAGTTTTGTACTCTTGTGTGAGAAGGCTTCAATAATATCATTTTTTAGGGCTGGGAATGATAATGATATGTGTGTGAGTGAATGTATGGGATTGAGTGCACGTACTGATTGTGTTATGGCGTGTGTGTGTGTGTGTGTGTGTGTGTGTGTGTGGAGAGGTAGACAGGCACAAACACTCACACATACACACACAGCCACAAACACATGACTCTCATATTCAGCACAACCACAGGAATTATAATGCATAACCCACTCAGTCTCTCTCTCTCTCTCTCTCTCTCTCTCTCTCTCTCTCTCTCTCTCTCTCTCTCTCTCTCTCTCTCTCTCTCTCTCTCTCTCTCTCTCTCTCTCTCTCTCTCTCTCTCTTGCCATTATTATTATTTGCCTCCATCCTCATACTCCTTCCTATTATCTCTGTACTCTGCAATCACATTCTTTCCTTCCAACATACATCCTTATCTCATATCCTCACTTCCTCATTGTTTCTCCCCACGTTCATATTCATCTCTACATCCTCCCTATCTTCTTACCATCTCCTATCCTTCCCTCCGTACTTTCACCTATTATCATACACACAGTTTCTCCATATCACTCGCATCCCGTCTGCACAATCCTCCCATCTTAGGGCTTATACTCTTAACATTTTACTTCCTATCTCCCTCAGGTTACTAATACAGAAACTACCTCTCACTTTTACTGTTTCTACAGGCACCGTATCTCACCTGTATCCCCCACGCGTGCCCCACACCTGTGCCTTACCTTTGCACCTGTCAGTGACGTAGCAAGTCTTCATAACAACGGGTCCCTCGTCTTAGAATCGTCATTGTATCAACAGACTTCTCTCTCTCGCTGTTCCTCTTGGTTGCAGCTTCACCTTGCAACTTCACCTGAACTTAACTCGAAAGCAAACAAGAATGGTATGTTTGTAAATACGAATAGAAGGGGGTGAAGTAACAGGAAGCCTCATTGTTTATTTTAACGTCTGTTTGTATCATCATCATCATAATTATTGTTCTTTTTTTTCTATCATCATCACCATTATCGTCTTCTGTAATCATCATCATCATAAGAGAAGGATCCTACTTAATATGAGATCCGGTTTGTATTGCATTAATTCCCTCTGTTCTCTGCTCTCTCTCTCTCTCTCTCTCTCTCTCTCTCTCTCTCTCTCTCTCTCTCTCTCTCTCTCTCTCTCTCTCTCTCTCTCTCTCTCTCTCTCTCCTATTGCTGAGTCATTTGGAAGCCAGGCAGACTCCAACAATCAGTCTCTCTCTCTCTCTCTCTCTCTCTCTCTCTCTCTCTCTCTCTCTCTCTCTCTCTCTCTCTCTCTCTCTCTCTCTCTCTCTCTCTCTCTCTCTCTCTCTCTCTCTCTCTCTCTCTCCGTGTTTGACTTTCACACCTGACGAGGCCTCAATTAATGCTCTCCTACCTGCCTCTACCTTGTCACTTCCTCAAGAGCGCCTCACACACCTGTCTCATTTGTTTGGGATCTGTTCCTCTCGCTCCACGCTGCGTTAATTAAGGAGGTTTACCTGTCTTGTTGCTGAGAACCTTAATTTTTTCATCTTTTTTTTTTATTTTCGTTCCGCATATGTATTTAATTTTGTTTTCTTTTGCTTGCCCCGTTTTTTTTTTTTTTATTAATTTGTGTCATATTTGTTTTTATTGTTGAATTTTCTTGCATGTAAGCACTTTTTTTTCTTTAGTCTCACTTTCTGTCTCTTGTTCTTTTTTATTTACATATCGTTGTGGTGTAGGTAACAATATTTTTTTTAGCAAGTGTGTGTTGCGTTCGGCATTTATTTGTCTGTCCAACATTTACGGTGTTAATTAGGAGGTTGGAGTGCCTCGTTACTTGCCTGGTAATTAGAAGCTTTGTCTGGATTTCGGCATTTATGGTGTTCATTAGAGCCTATAAGAGTCTCCTTGACATTTACACTTGGATTTATTTACTATTGTGCTCACTCCTTATTTTTTAGTAGTGTAGAATACTTTGATATTCTTTTTAAGTTTATTTTTTTCTCTACTTTATCTCACTAAATCGAAGGCCCATGTGGTTTATGATTAACTCCAAATGAACCATGACAATTATTATAGCAATCAATACTCTGTTATGCTATGATAAAACACGTCACTGCCAGACCAGGACCAATTAGTCACCGTGTGTGTGTGTGTGTGTGTGTGTGTGTGTGTGTGTGTGTGTGTGTGTGCCTGCGTGCGTGTTCTCCAGGTGTCGTGTCATTAAGAGAGATCCGAAACAGGTAACCAGGTAGTAAATAACACCATAGATTGCATCCCTCCTGGAGTACTTACGTCAACACTTCTACACCTCCCCGGCACACGGACACACTCGCACACTCACACACTCAACACCCTCCGCTGCTCCTTCCCGATACACCTCTTGTTTGTCTTCCTCTTCACCGGCGCCGCTCCTGGCTCACACCTGTGTAGTGACGTGTACACCTATATATACTTTTCACACTCCGCCCATACCACTCCGCCCACACCACTCCGCCCACAATGCCCACAGTGCTTCCTGAGAAATACACACCACAATATAAATAAATAATTCGACTTGTAGCCATCTTTTATTATTTTTAGGGGGGGCGATGT
>NC_087188.1:9438734-9451234 GCF_035594125.1 Scylla paramamosain
ATGGATAGACAGACAGACAGGCAGGCGCGCAAGTGGATAGATAGATTTTAGACGGCTAGACAAATGGATGAATAGACAGACATGTGCACGTGTATACAAAGATAAAGAATTGATATATAAAGAGAAAGCGGATGTATAGACAGATAGTTAATGCTTTCACTGCTACTCGGCATATTTTTCCTAAACCAATAAGCACTGGGAGACATTTCATCTTGACCTACAGCCACCTCTAACTCCTCTACTGGCTACAAATTCCAAAAGCCTGTTCTTCTAACCCTTTTCTCTCCTGTAGACTTGTAAAGGTAGCTTGTAAAGGTTTCATACATTGTCTTTAGTGTTGTGAATGGTTGCATATCGCAGGGAAAGGGTTAAATAAGTAGACTGACAGGTTGATAGACAGTTTAAGAGGCATTTTCAAAGAAGCAGATGGACAAAAAGACAGAGAAACAGAGACATAAATACATAAATTGACGTGTATTAAGTCACTTGCATATTCAGATAAGTAACTAGACATAAACAAACAGGCAAAGTGCAAAGGTGCATAAACAGGTAGGCGAGTAAACAAATAAACAAATAAGCAAGACAGACAAACAGATAGGCAGACGACACACAATAAAAAGATAAAACAAGATAATGAAATAAAATATAATAAAACAATGCAAAAAAAACACAGAAGGGGAGCAGTACGAAGATAGAACAAACCAACACAAAACATAACGACAGGTAAGAGTTATGGGAGAGAGAGGGAGAGTGGTGAGTGAGGGAGAGTGAGGTCAAAGCTTGCCCTCCACTCACCGCGTCTGTCTGAGAGTGATTGGTGAGAGGGAGAGGGGAGAGGGAGAGGGGAAGATGGAGGGAAGGTTACCAAAGATGTATCACTAGAGATGAACGGAGAGAGAGAGAGAGAGAGACAGAGAGAGAGAGAGAGAGAGAGAGTATACTGAAATTAAAATCAAGGAGTAAGCTGTAGCCCTCTCTCTCTCTCTCTCTCTCTCTCTCTCTCTCTCTCTCTCTCTCTCTCTCTCTCTCTCTCTCTCTCTCTCTCTCTCTCTACAGATGTTCTCTTCCTTTCCTCTTGTCTTCCTCTCACCTTCTGCCTCTCGTATCTCTCACTTCCTCTCACCTCCTTTATATATCTCCAACCTCTCACTTTTTACCATATCACCTCAGTTATCTCCTCTCACTTCCCTTCACTTCCTCTCTTCAACTTCCTCTTACCTCCCTCTCACTTCTCTCCTACCTCCAAACTCTCTTCCTTTTATCTCCACTCACCTCTTTACCCCCCCCTCTCACCAGCTCACTACCTCCACTTCCTCTCGCTTCCACCTTCATCTCCTCCATCTCTCCTCCTCCTCCATCTCTCTCCTTTTTACCCAAGTGCTGGAAAGGGATATAAAAAAGCGAGAGTCAATACACGTCCATGACCAGCTGGTGACTCCTTCGTCCTCTCCTTCAGTAGTGAGCAAACAAAGGGCGTTAGGACCCAAAGGACAGGTTTTTCTAAGGGCGTTCACTTTGGCTTCCTCCTTTTTTTTTTTGTTTCGTTGATATTTTTTTTCTTTCTTTCTTATTCTTTTCTAGTACTCTTCTTGTTTTGTTTGATTGTTTTTGTTTTGTTTTTATCACGCCTTCTTATTTGTTTCCTTTATTTTTCGTTGGTTTATTTGTTTGGTTTATTACGATTTTTTTTTTGTATTTATTTTTACTAACTACAGAACGTCATGGAAGAAGGAAAGTGTGGAGAATAACTAGGAGGAGGTGAAGAAAATGAGAAAAAAAAAAAAAGAAAAAAGAGGGATAAGCGACAAAGAGAAAGAAAAAGAAAGCAAGGAAGTGAAGCAGTGAAAAAGCTTAAGAGAAGAAAAGAAGAACAGCGAAAGAAAAAGCGAGAAAGGAAGTAAAGAAGAAACGGAGAAAAGCATAAGAGAAGGAAGAGAAGAGAAGAAGAAAAAGCGACCAGAAAAATAAAGTAGAAAGGCAAAAAAGAAAAAAAACAATACTAGAAACGTGAGAACTAGCGACACAGACTCGATGATTCCTTGAGCAGGTTTCCGATGCCCCGCCGCGCTTGCCTACCTCTCCATCTCTAATTATAAGGTACAATTACAAGAGTATCCGGGCAGCGGGACTTGTTAAACACCGGAGAGAGTAAGATATCACACCAGGAGGGAGAGGGAGAGAGAGAGAGAGCGAAGGTAATGAGAAGGGATAGTTGGGGAGAAGGTACAGGGAGGATGGGAGGAGTGGTGAGTGCTGGAAGTAAAGGGAGGAGGAGGGAGAGGAGTGAAGGGGAGGAGGAAGAGAGTGTAATGAAGAGAGCAAAAGAAAGGAGGGTAAAGCAAAGAAAGATCGTGTGTGAGAAAATATGTAGAATTAAAAGGAAAGAAGATAATAAAGTAGAATTAAGTGAAATAAGGTGCATAGAAAGAAAGAAGGGAATAAGAGACAGCGTAGAGAAGACAGAAGTAAGGCAAGATATGATAGTAAAGAAAGACTCAAGCGGAAATAAGGAATTAAAAACAATTTCCTTATCTCTCTCTGTCATCCTTTCCTCGATCCTTCTCTTCCTCTCTTCTTTTCGTTTACCTTGATATCAGTGAACCTCTCCTTCCCTTTTGTAAATACTTGTAAACTTTTCTTCTTCCTTCATCTTCTTTCTCCTTCCTTCATCCTTTCATTGTCACTGTGTATTCTCCTCCTCCTCCTTCTCCTCCTTCTCCTCCTCCTCCTCCTCCTCCTCCTCCTCCTCCTCCTAAGCTGGCAGCAGGTGAGGGATGATCTACGGCATCCCTAATCTTAATATACGAGTATAGACTCATGGTGCTTATCCGACTGCCTTGTGCACTTGTCCTACCTGTCCTGGAGTAGTAGTAGTAAAAGTAGTAGTAGTAGTAGTAGTAGTAGTAGTAGTAGTAGTAGTATATCAAAAGTCTGTGATCTTTTTTTCTGAAGTTTTGTAATTTTTCATGATAGTATTGAATTTTTTTTTATAAAATATCTTATTTTTATTTATTTATTTCATTTTTTTATCTTTCTCCTCTTTTCTGTCTTTTCACTTCACTTGTCTCGACGGTTACTTGATTTTTTTTTTTTCCTTAGAAGTTGAATTCATAATAAGAAATCGATGTTATTGTGAAGTTTTCATATAAATTCAAAGGAACATCGATATACATTTGACAGTGTGTCTATTACATGTAGAGACTGTATGTTCGTTGTCTCAAACACTAGTTGGTTTTAAAACTGGACACACACACACACACACACACACACACACACACACACACACACACACACACACACACACACACACACACACACACACACATACACACACACACACATACACCGATAATAATCAGCACGTTCTTGGGTACAATTATCAAGTTTCACAATATTACAACAGATTAATTTTTGAACCAACTGACTGATAGAAAAGATGATAAGGGAACCCGCCACTGATGTGATCATGCTCTCTCTCTCCCTCTCTCTCTCTCTCTCTCTCTCCCCCTCTCTCTCTCTCTCTCTCTCTCTCTCTCTCTCTCTCTCTCTCTCTCTCTCTCTCTCTCTCAACTAATTTCATGCTTACGCTTCTCTAATAATTGGGTTCAAAAGTTAAAGAGCAAAGTTTCCCTCCATTACCAGAAGTCATGTTTGCTCTTACTCCTATTTTTGTTTCCCGGGAACCCCCAGACGCCTTTATCTATTTCCTTGTTTCGATAATGGCACGGAACAAGGTCTGCTTATCTCTTATCGTAATGACCCACCTAATTGTTCCGTTGTTTGCCTTATCAGTTTGTTAAGGGCGCTTTTTCAGTGTGTATTGAGATGCCTGAACTGATAAGCTATTTCGCCTTTTAATGAGCTGTGTTTCGCGCCGTGTTCCTGGTGCTGTGTATAAAATTTTAATGTCTACGTGTTGCATTATTAAACTATTTGATATTGCTAAGTACTGAGATATTTCACTTTTAATGTTGGCTTCGTTTTGAGGTATTTAATTTATTTTTTATTTGAGTTAATGAATTTTAATCTATTTGACTTAGTTTTCAAGTTTAGATTTATATCATCAACGTCTCATTTCATGTTTTTCAGTGTATCCAAGTCTCCTTAAGTATTATCACAAAGAGCTTGAGTTTTTATATAGAGATTTGCAGATCAGCATCATAATGGCTTAAAAATTAATATCTCCATGAGTTTTCGTGAATTTAAAGAAATTAAACAAGATGTGTAACAATATCATGTAAATGTAAAGTGCTGAAAGAATTGTGCGTTGCTAATAATGTTAGCGTTTCACTTTATTTGCATTAAAAAAAAAAAATATTGCAATTAAATCCTGTTATGAATAAATGCAGAAATATCCATTACGCATTACTAACGATTTAATGTACTTCAAATTACTTCACATTATTATACGAACGGCAGATACTGAAAGAATTATGTCTTTCTAATATTACTAACTTTTAATCCTCTTTCCTATAGTACAAAGAGATCCCGTTAAAGATAAATGCAGAAACAAACACCAAGCAATACAAACTTTTTATTAGGGGTCCGTACAAAAATTAATTGCAAAGTGGCCTCGTTACGTATACATTCAGTGATATTTATTACCAAGCAGTTGAATAAACCCACCTAAGTAACAGGGGAACAACCTCATTAATTTGTGTTTAGTTATGCCACCTTTCCTGCTTCTAAGGGTGTGGCTTATTGGTCTAAGGGGAGAGGGTGGAGAGAGGGGGAGCTGGGGAGAGGATATGATAGGGGAGGAGATGCAGAGGAGCTAAGGAAAGGGGGAAGAAATAGAAGAGCTGTAGAACGGAAGAAAAGGAAGAAGAGGTAGATTGAGGAAAAGGTTAGGGAATGAAATACATAGAAATTAGTGAGAGGAAGATGAACTGAAGGATAAAAGTAGAAGAAAAGCTAAGGAAAGGAATATAACGAAGGGTTGGTTTGCGGAAGACTGAGTAGAGTTATAGAGAAGAGGAAAATAAAGGAGAAGAGCAGCGAAGAGATAGAGGTGGAGGGAATGTGAAAGGTGGAGGCTGACAGGAGGGGTCGAGGATGCAGACACAGAGACACAGGTAGGCAATGGTCAGGTCGCATACTCACCGCTGAAATATAGTGCAGCAAATACTAGAGGCGAAAAGCAGAATGGTGTCAGGTAGTGTGGAGTTACTCAGATAGGCTTTGTCTGTAATTAATAGACCAGGTAAGACGTGGCTGAGACGATAAGTGATAGTGCATAAACTTGGCTATCTAGAGAGAGAGAGAGAGAGAGAGAGAGAGAGAGAGGAGAGAGAGAGAGAGAGAGAGAGAGAGAGAGAGAGAGAGAGAGAGAATACCTGTGCAATCTTTACCTGCTGGGAGTGGTATTTTGCGGTAGGTCAGAAGGCAATCAAGTAGGAGGGAAGGACTTGAAGGCGCCGCCACCACGCCTGAGCAGCGGCACTGGAAGCTTCATAACTTGAGGTTGAGCGGCTTGGGAAGATCAGGGGATACAATCGCTCGAATGGAGACATCACAGGAGGCGGCAAATAGATGGCAGGGTGGAGACTTAATGCACTGGGATAACTATAATTTCTGTAACTCCTTTCTGAGAACCCCCTGGCACACACACACACACACACACACACACACACACACACACACACACACACACACACACACACACACACACACACACACACACACACACAAAATACGTGGGTGTCCAGCAGTCGTATATATGATCAGATATAATTAGCTTAGCATTCACAGCAAAGGTAATACGTTCAATACAAAGCTGGGTAGTGAGTATGTGACCTTGAAAGACGATCATTTATTTTTGTACTGCATTGCCAACCTCCCTTTGTGCTCGCTTACTCTGCCCACGCCCCTGCTCGTCCCTGCCAGCTCTGTTATGCAACCTCACCCATTAGCTCCTTTGTAAAGAGCTTCACATGTCCACTCTACCCGCCGTAAATGTTGTATGGATAAGCTGAAAAATAAGCTCAAAATGAAAGAATAGTTGCTTGGATAAACCGGATCTTGCGACTGGCTTTTTTTTTGCTTCTCAGTCCACCCCGGGTCCTCTCCGCACTTCCTCGGACTCCGCACTCGTTTAGACTTTGATTTATTCATGCGCGGGGCTTGTGAGCGTGTCAGGAGACGGGGGAAGGGAATGAAAAGTAGAGGAAATGGACGGTGAGTTGGAGATGAGAGGGAATGGAATCTGAGGAGAGTAGAGGAAAGGAAGGAAAAGGAGAGAACTAGGGACGGAAGAAAAGGGAGGAAGGGGTGGGGATGGGGAAATAAGGAACAGACAGACAGACATAAGGACGGTAAATGAATATAAAAAAAAATGCAAGAGTAAGAAGTTAAGAAAAAGAGAGAATTGGAGATGGGAGGAAAGAGAGAAAGATATTTGGATTAGTGGAAAAGACAGGTCACCGAATAAAGACAGTAGAAGGTGAATATCGAGAAATAGAAGTTAAATAAGAGATTTGTAAGAAAATATATGAAAATAAAAAAGAAGATGAAGGAAATGAATGAACATATATTAAAAAAATAAATAGATATATGTTAAGTATGAAAAAAGCGAAAATAAAAGAAAATAAGATGAAGTGAATGAATGAACAGACATGAACATACACTAGAGGATCAAGTGGGGACAGGTATCCAATTAAGTCTCCCACACCTTGCCTACGTAAGAGGAGGAGCTCAGAAAGATGGCCTCTCCTCCTTCTGCTGTGTCTTCGAGGGTTCAAAATAAAATGAGGAATATTATAAGGTGGACTTAGATCATCATTCGTCAGGATATCGCTCCTACCTGTCTTGTGGCTCACCTGGCCTTGTTTTGCTTGCTGATTGCCTTTAGTTGCTCGTTTGGTTGGGCTGTTTGCTTGTTACTGCTGTTCTTGTGGATTGAGGTCACACACTGCAAGAGAGGAAAAAGATAACACGAAAAAAGAAAGAGGAAAGAAAATAAGTATAGAAATGAGGTCTTGTTTTACTTGTTGATTAGTCTTAGTTGCTTGTTTGGCTGTTGTTTGGTTGTTACTGCAAGAGAGGAAAAGAAAACACGAAGGAAAAATAAGCTGAAAAAAAAAATAAAAGGAAGAGGAGATCAAACGGTGCAGAAAACAAGAACGAAAGGAAAACAGCAAACACGGAACTAGAAAGAAAAGAAAGAAAGAAAATTCAATGAAAAGAAGGACAATAATGAAAAGAAAACGGCAAACGCGAAACGGGGGAAGAATTAAAGAAAGAAAAATCTCAAGGAAAAGAAGGGAAAACATAGCAAGAGAGACAAGAACTGAAGGGAGAACAGTAAACGCGAAACTGAAAAGAAAGAAGCAAAAGAAAGAAAAAAGCCAAGGAAAAAGAAGAACAAACGCTGCAAATCACCTCGGAACAAGAATGAATAAAGATCATGACCAGGAGAACAAGAGGAGCATCCTTTGTCGCCGCGTTTTCACCCGAAGGCGGCGAAGACGGCGGTGGATTGTGGGTTAGTTCCTTTGGGGCCGCGGCGCGTGAGAGGGAAGACAAACCTTTGCTCTCACGCGACGAAAACCTTATAAGGGCGGCGCGGCGCGGGTACAGGGCAGACCTCGCGACCTTGTAAATCCCAGCACAATGGTTCGACAGCCTCTCACACCTTCCCTTCTGACGGTGAAAAGTCTTCGTCTTCAATAAACAGTTCTCGCTCTGTCCCGCACCTCACGCATCCACGAAAGAGAGAGAGGGAGGGAAGCGAGGAAGGGAGGGAGGGAGGGAGAGAGGAAGCGAGGGAAAGTAATGGAGAGATGGGGGGAGGAGAATGGAAGAAAACTGCATTATAGTAGAGTGAAGAGAAAGACAAAAATTGGCAGAAAAAGATTATGTTTAAGGTATGGGAAGAAGGAAAGTAGGAGGGAGGAAGTGAGGGAAAGTAAAGGAAAGTAAAGGAATGAGAATGGAGGAAAAATGCATAACAGTACACTAGGAATGGAGAGGAAGATAGGACTGAAAAGATAATATGAAAGGGATGGGAAGAATGGAAGAATGGGTGTAGGGGAAAGAGGAAGGAAAGAGGAAGGAAAACAGAAATGGTGCGAAAAAAAAGATCATAGAAATTAAATGAAAGAAAAGTTGAATGGAGAATGGAAAATATTAATGCATAGAATATAGAAAAGGAAGGAAAGATGGAAATGAAGTATGAAGGAAAAGAATATATAAAAAAAAGTTGACTATAACAAATGGAACTTTTGAAGAATACGAAAAAAAAAAAATCAGAAAAAAAGGATACGAAATGAGAAAGGGTTGGGGGAAGGAGAGGAATGAGTTGATAGAGTGAAAAAGAAATAAAAGGTGGAAAAATGCAACACAAAGCAAGAGAGGGTGAAAGAGGAAGAGTGTGTCAATAGAAAACTGTGCAATTCATGGTAGTTAAGTTAAAGGTGTTAAAATTGTTGTTTGTGCCAATCGCGTGTGTTAATTTACCTTACTTTTACCTTAATGACTCTTTACCTGTCCTTTTAAAGACTGATCGTGTCTGCCCAGTCTTTTGTAAAATTTTGAGGATGTCAATGTTTGTTTTTATTATTGTTTCTTTTTTCTTTCATTTCTGTGTATTTGTTTTCTTTTTACATTGTCGTTGTGTAGTTTTTTTCTGTTGTTTCATTTTTACATCTTCCTTGTATATTTATTTGTTTATCTTCTTATTTATTTATCTTTTTATACCTTTCTCTTTCATCATCATTTTCCATTCATTGGTCTATCTCCTCCATTTATCATCCTTCTAGTTATTTATCGCTATCAATCCATAAGCATCTATTTATCTATCTTGCCCTACTTACCAAATCTATCATTCATCTTATTCACCAACCTATCACTTCACCTTTCATCAATCCATTTATTAATTTATCCACCTGTACATCCACAAATGACTCCTATCTATGTATCCATCTATCCAGGTCATTATGAAGGGACATTGAGTTACTACAATACGTGACCTCTGAACTTTAATTAATGGACCAATAAAAGAGGGACGTGAGCCGATCAAAGTCACGGAGGTCAACCCAGGTCACGTAGAATGAAAAGTGACCCCATTGGCCGCCTGAGGGAAAGTACTGGAGGAAAAAAGGAGGGAAAAAGAGTGTGATTTTAAGTGTGGCATTAGTGACAGGAGATAGACAGACAAGGGAACAGATAGACAAGGTGACTTCAGGTTATATTTAACAGACAAATAGAGTGGTGTAGGAATTGATTTTGTGATTATCTAATGCATGTGTCTGAGAGAGAGAGAGAGAGAGAGAGAGAGAGAGAGAGAGAGAGAGAGAGAGAGAGAGAGAGAGAGAGAGAGAGAGAGAGAATTAAAAACCAATCAGAAAACTCAAATAAACACACATGAACATTTAACACACACACACACACACACACACACACACACACACACACACACACACACACACACAGAGAAGAGAGAGAGAGAGAGAGAGAGAGAGAGAGAGAGAGAGAGAGAGAAGAGAGAGAGAGAGAGAGAGAGAGAGAGAGAGAGAGATAGAGGAAGAAAAAAAATCGAAAGAAACAGAGAAAAAAACAGCGCAAATTTAATCGCACACACACACACACACACACACACACACACACACACACACACACACACACACACACACACACACACACACACAGACAGAAAGATACACAGGGATGCTTTGTACACATTGGCCCTTACCGAACCTGCACTTAATGGCGCAAACTTTTATGGTGCTGTGATTGCACGTATAGTGATGAAGTCATTTGTGTCTTATGACTGTGTGTGCACGAGAGAGAGAGAGAGAGAGAGAGAGAGAGAGAGAGAGAGAGAGAGAGAGAGAGAGAGAGAGAGAGAGAGAGAGAGAGAGAGAGAGAGAGAGAGAGAGACCTTTTCTTTGTGGGTGATGGTGGTGCCCTTCTCTCTCTCTCTCTCTCTCTCTCTCTCTCGTCTCTCTCTCTCTCTCTCTCTCTCTCTCTCTGGTACTTACACTAAAATCTTCTCCGTTTTCTTTTTCTTAATACGCTTCAGTCTGCCAATATTTTCTCATAATCGACTGTCATTTTCCCCAATAAACTCGAGGGACAGCACGAAGACTCATTAAAGTCGGCGAAAGATCATTAATACACGCCAATGTAAAGAAGCTATCATAAACACAAGTCTGAGAGGAAGATGCACGAGTATCTCTTTAATTGTAGCCACGGCGTCCATCGTTTTCCCTCCATACGTGACTGGCCATTAATAGAAGGATAGTTTCATTAATACTTTATCTCATTTTCACTTTTAAGTCAGCCCAGCGACAGGTTTACCCAAAGGAATTAAGGTTCGTGATGGAGGAGGCAGTAAAAACCAGGGAATATATTATGTATAGTGCAAACAGGTTACATCATTAAGAGGGACGTTTAAGAAGCCGAAAATATATACAGTGAACAGTGAAACTTCTTAACGATGACCTAATCTAACCTAACATAACCTAAGAATATTAAGAGTGACGTTCTGGAATCCGATGATATACCGAGTCTAGTGAAATGTCTTTAATCTAAATTAATAAATGATAAACTAAATAAATAAACTAAATAATAAATTAAATAAACTAAATAAATCACACTCCTTCGCTCTTCTTTTCCTTCGTTATGGGTAAAAAAAAGAAACTTTCACCTGATTATTTGAGGTCAAAAAGGTGAACTACATATCAAACACAAGACGAAACAGCAAGAAAGGTAAACCAAAGTTCCGAAGACTTGATATCAGGGACGCGAATAAGACTTTAGTGCAGCGTAGAGCTGTAGAGAGACCCGGAATATACGTAGGGAACCTTTCATACTTTTCATACTCCACAAAGCGGCTGGGAAATACGATGATAAATGGGACGAAGGAAGACACGGACTTAATTTATCTGTGGAGACGAAACCTTTGCGAGGAGGGACAGAACCGGTCTTGTGGGGCGTGCTGGAGATGAAGGGAGGGGCGGGAATAGACGGTTCTTCCTCTTCCTCCTCATTCTCCTCTTCCTCCTCCTCCTCCTCCTCCTCCTTGAAGCAGCAGGGCGTGTGCGGGGCAATTGAGAGGTTCTGTTGAGTGTTCCCCAGGCTGGTCAAACGAGTGTCTTATTATGCCGGAGAGGATACTGGAGGTTTTGTTCTGGTCTTATTAAACTGTGGACGAGTGTTGGTGGTGGTTCTTTGGCTTTGTGTTTTTATTAGGTGTATGTCTGTGTTATGGGGGAAGATTGCTGCCACTGCTCCTGGTGTTACTACTACTACTACTACTACTACTACTACTACTACTACTACTACCACGGGTACTATTACGTCATTTAAAAAGTAATTAAAAAAAACTGCATTCTTACAAACCAACACTAACAATAGTAGCAGCAGCACCACCACCACCACCACCAACAACAACAACAGCAACAACAACAACAACGAAAGGAAAGGATGAAATAATAAGCCGATGATTTAAACACGCATAAACAGACGAGGGAAATAAATCATGCTAACAAGATGATTGAAAACAATACACAAAGGGAAGGAAAACAAAAAAAAAAAAAGAAAACACCGGAGTTCCAAGCACAGGCAAGACGCATTGCTATTATAAGTTGATGCTAACAGACAGACAGACGCAAACAGACACTCGCAGACAGAAAGATATAGCAGCATCTTTGTTTACTTAAAATACTGATGATAAAGCATGAATTCCTCCCCCAAACACACACACACACACACACACACACACACACACACACACACACACACACACGCATACATTTTATTGGCATGTGTTTTTATTTCCCCCGCTTCACTGAATTAATGTCAAAAAGTTTAGGGTTCAAGGCGTTTCAACATTATATCATTTGAAATTTCTGCGCCATAATTATCCCGAGTGACACAGAAGACAAAAGAATAACTATAATCTTATGCATATATGTGTAATATTTTTTCCATGTAAATTGCGAATTGTATTTAAATTATTCCTTGTCTCTTACGATTCCACACATTATTATCTTCTATTCTGTTTTTACATTTTCATCACCCACTTTCGTATATAGGCCAAGAATTTATTTTGTTTTGATTTTAATGTGTGAGGCTGGCGTTCTCTCTCTCTCTCTCTCTCTCTCTCTCTCTCTCTCTCTCTCTCTCTCTCTCTCTCTCTCTCTCTCTCTCTCTCTCTCTCTCTCTCTCTCTCTCTCTCTCTCTCTCTCTCCTGTCTTAAGCAAATCACGTCACTCTCACCTGTGCACCTTCACCTTATCAATCTTACCTGAACAATATGTGTGCAGTGCTGGGGGAAGTAAGGAGTAAATGTGTGCGTGTGTGTGTGTGTGTGTGTGTGTGTGTGTGTGTGTTTCAATTTAGGTATTCAGCTGGTGGTTCATTTTACGTAAACACGATTTTGGTCATGTGTACACGCTCATGTATCATTTCTTGTACGTATTTGGGATATAACATTAATAAGTGAAGGTTCATGTGTGTGTGTGTGTGTGTGTGGAATTTGGGGTGAAGTATATTAC
>NC_087188.1:9458734-9488734 GCF_035594125.1 Scylla paramamosain
GAGAGAGCATAAAGTTACCATGAAATACTTAATTCATATTATTGTCCACTTCGTAAACATGTCCACGGTTGTAATTTACTCAGTAGGGAAGATCACGGAGGAGGAGGAGGAGGAGGAGGAGGAGGAGCAAGAGGAGGAGGACTGAAAGGAAGAGAGATGATTTGGGAGGGTGGCGCATCTGACAGTGGGAAGAAATGGAGGTTCGGAGGAGAGGAGGGATGGGTGGAGGGTTTGTGAGGAGGTGGATGGGTGGAGGAGGGAGTGGGAAGTGAAAGGAGGGCTATATCAAGAAGTGCACGACGTTCTGTGTTCCTTCACCGCCATATTTGTGCAGAATATTGAGGATGAGGAGAGAGGGAGAGGAAGAGGAAGAGGGAGGGAGAGAGAGGGAGGAGGAAAAACAAGTAAAGAGGAAGGAAAAAATATGACTTGGCGTAAAATCAAAAGAATATTCGCTAAAAATGCAGCGAAACTTTTGGGAAGTAAACATGTCAAGAAAAAAAAAGTTTAAGAAAGTTACAATAATGATGAGTAAGATAGTAGTAGTAGTAGTAGTAGATAATAACTATGACAATGTATATCAAAAGCTTAAACGCAAATATAAAGGAATTAGAATCACACACAAAAAAATAAATAAAACGAATGAAAGATTTAAATTCGTGGGGAAAAAAAGAAAGAAATATTGCACGAACGATACGAAAAAGATAAAGACTCGTGAACAAACTCTTTTCTCGCATCCACAAGTTACAAAGTTAAGGGGATTTTTACCTTTTTTTATGGGATTACAGACGGTTAGTTTCCGATCCCATTCTTAAATCCCACGACCATACAACGTCCTTCCCTTTAACGTTAGGGAGGAACGAAGGGAGGAGGAGGAGAAGGAGTAGGAGGAGGAGGAGGTATAATCGTGTTATGCCAGGCTTCTCCAGTCACTGTTTCTAATGAGGAGGAGGAAAAGGAGGAGGAGGAGGAGGAGGAGGAGCAGGAGGAGGAGATGGTTACATTAGTGCTGTTGTTGTTAGAAGCAGTGATAGTGTTGTTATTATTGTTGGTGGTGGTAGTAGTGCGGTGGTGATGGTGGTGGTGATAGTGGTGGTGGTGATGGTGGTGGTGAAGGTGATGGAGGGAAGAAATTACAGTAACGTAACATTTTCCCTGAGTTTGAGGAAATGTTTTTTTTTTTTTTTGTTTTCAGACAAAAGAAGGAAATTGACGATGAGAAGGAGGAAGGAAAAGATGCCGAGGAAGAAGAAAAACGTAGGAAAATAGAAACGTTTACGAAATAGAAATGATTTCGTAGCGACTTCATTTTGTTTGTTGAGATTTATACATGCAACATTGTAACTACACTACTACTACTACTACTACTACTACTACTATTGCTTCAACTACTACTGCTCTACTACTACTGCTTCTGCTATTACTACTACTACTACTACTACTACTACTACTACCACCACTACAATAGCAACAACAACTACAACAAGTAATAATTCATCACAAGTTTCCGCCTTTTATGGATCTTTGTGGGGAAGTAATTACCGTGTGTGTGTGTGTGTGTGTGTGTGTGTGTGTGTGTGTGTGTGTGTGTGAGTGTGTGAGTGTGTGAGTGCGCTGTTGTATCACTTTCCATGAAGTTTCGCAATCATAAACCATAGTAGGAGTGTGCAGAAGAAGAAGAATGAATATTTTGTGTTCATTCTCTTTCTCCTCTTCCTTCTCTGGACTTAACCACAAATGAAGGAAAACTACCATTAACACACAAAGCGGCGCCATTAACTGCAGAAAGCCAAAAGAATAGAAGACTTGCTCAAAACTGACTTTTCATTACAAACATCATTTTATCCGAAAAAATAGTGACTTACCCTCCACCTCCTCCTCCTCCTCCTTCTCCTCTATCCATCATAGCAACTATACACCTGCCATCTGGTGGTGGAAAAATAAAAAAACAACTTACCTTTCTCAACAGAACACCTTGAGATAATCACGCAAATTTCCCGTGTGTGGCAGACAGAAGTGCGAAATGGTCTCCTGAGATAAAATATGAGAGGCAAGGAGAGGAGGGTTAGTGAGGAGGGAGAGGAGGTAGAGTAAGTAGAGGGAAAGCAAGGAGAGGTGATAACAGGTGGTTGGAAGATGAGGGGACTGATAAAGTGTGCATAACTGAAAGATAGATGAGGAGAAACACGTGCGAAAGGAGGTGTGATAAAGGCAAGGAGAGGGAGTAAACAGGGAAGAAAAGAGATGAAAGGAGTGAGAAAAGAGGAAAGTATGATAACATGTACAGGAAAAAAAAGAAGGATAAGGAAGGTTAAAATATTTTGTATTCTCGTATTTAAAGGGAGAAATTTGTGTCTTGGGATTAAATACAAGTGTAGTAGTAGTAGTAGTAGTAGTAGTAGTAATAGTAGTAGTAGAGTAGTAGTAGTAGTAGTAGTAGTAGTAGTAGTAGTAGTAGTAGTAGTAGTAGTAGTCGTATTAGTAGTAGTAATAGAAGTAGTAGTAGTAATAATAATAATAATAATAATAATAATAATAATAATAATAATAATAATAATAATAATAATAATAAATAAGGCTCAAAATAGTAGAGATGAATATGAATAAAGCAACATAATATGGAAAATAATAGTGTAGACGAGAGAGAGAGAGAAATAAACAGCAACAAACTCACTTATCAAAACAAACATGAATTAAAGAAAGGAAAAATGAAGCAAGAAAGAAGAGAAAGCATGCATAATCTAAAGCAAAGAGACGAAAGAAAGTGTTCAAATCAGCAGAATATGATATTGTGGAAAGAGAGAAGAGGGAGGGAAGGAGAACGGGAAAGAGGAGGAGGAGGAGGAGGTAATGACGGAGGAGGCGTGATGGAGGTGTGATTTAAGGGGGGGCGGGTGTGGGGAAGGGCACAAGTAGGTCCAGGAAAATGTGGAAAATGCGAAAAGTGCAGCGCCAGAATCCAAAACTTTGAAAATTTTCCCGAAAAAAAAATGGCGATTCGTCACAATTTGAAAGTGAAAAAGGCAAAACCGAATCATGCATTTTACAACAACTTACTTTATTTACATTTCAAACGTATTTTTCCTGCCGCAAAGATTTCTTACTGCTTTAAAAACTCTCTCTTCGATCCCTTTGGCGGGGAAAAAATATTTATGCCCAACACCCTGGTCATTTCCACGCACGAGGCAACACTTTCCAGGGGGAGCCGCGGCAAGGAGGCGGGGGAGGCAAGACTGAGGGCTTGGGAGGAGTGATAAAGACATCTTGAAACACGAGTTATGAGACGCATCTATCTGAAGTGAGTTGCAGCGGGTGTTAGAGTGGCGGCTGTGACTGTAACTATGACTGTGTATGACTGTGGCTGTCTGGAATTACCTGTCGCAACGTATGTGTGTCTGTGTATCCGTGTGTCTCTCTTTGTCCGTCTGCTTCTCTGTACTCGCCGCTTGTGCCTGAGGGGCTGCGGGTGGGACGGCCGAGAGCAACAGTATGAATTGCCCGTAGCACGAGTATTACTTCCTAAAGACTCGAGGGAAGCCAGGAACTGCGTGTGGATTATAGAGTGCGTGCATTGCGGTGATCCTGAGGCGAGTATGGCACGCGGTCTTGATGCCTGTTGGTGTTTCGCCGCCAAGTTGTGAAATAGGAAGTGCTTTCGACTCTCAGACTGTGGTGGAGAATTTGGAGTTTGGGTTTTGCAGGCCGTAAGAGCGATAGTTTGGTCAGGTGGACGTGGAACAGGCTCAGGTGAAGTTTCCAGGTTGTACTGACGTTGTGGGTTTTATAGTGGGTCGATATGCCGCCTTGGGGGACGTGGGGTGGATTAGAAAGACGTTTTGCAGAGTGAAGCGACCAAATGCAGGCTGTGGGAAATGTTTTAAAAGCTTTGAAATGCTATGTAGGCTAGTATTTTTTACGTTTTGTAGGCTAGGGTGATGGTTCTCTCTCTCTCTCTCTCTCTCTCTCTCTCTCTCTCTCTCTCTCTCTCTCTCTAGATGGTATTTTCTGATAGACAGGGAGGGGAATCAGGCCAAGGGAACGAACCAAGAGGAGACAGAATGGCGCTGGGGGAGTGAGTGTGAAGGAAGGGAGGCGAGTGTGGTGTTGGCCTGGCGGTAAATAGGCGGTTGTATACTGGAGGCTAGCGAAGAAAACGACGGGTTGCTGGCAGGCCTCACTCACGCTCCTCCGCCTTTTACTGATCGCAGGTGGTGATTTTATTAATCTGATGTCAATTTAATTGTCTTGAAGCGCGAGAAAGGTACCAGGTGTCTAATTAATGGAGCGGAGTCGTGAGTGAGAGGCCTACGAGCTGTGAGAGGCGGTACAGAGAGAGAGAGAGAGAGAGAGAGAGAGAGAGAGAGAGAGAGAGAGAGAGAGAGAGAGACTTTGGAGGTCTTACAATATGTTTCGCCTTCGTTTTCTACTTTCGCTCTACCAGTCTTGTTTCTGTCAAGTTCTTAAGTAAATGTTATAACCTTGACAAGGAAAAAGGAACATAACTGCACTGGAATATTTATAATCTAGACGGTATCTAATTAAAAATGAAATAACAGTAATAAGAACAACAACCAAAACAACAACAACAACAACAACAGCGTAAACCGCACCCAGTGAACTTCAGACATACCTGTAATAAAAGGAAGAAAGCTGTTGATGTCCGTTAATAGCTGTACACCTTTTAATTACCCTCTTTATCGCCCTCGCTAACAACCTGACCACGCAGTAATCCGAGTGAGGAGTCCGTCAGGTGTTTTTTTTCTCTTCACTTTTAAAACTCAAGAGAGAAATAAAAAAAAATCCTTTATTCTTTCTCTCCTTGTTAGATATTTCACACCTTAGTAATTAGAAAAACATACCTTGACTTTATAACTCTCTCTCTCTCTCTCTCTCCTCTCTCTCTCTCTCTCTCTCTCTCTCTCTCTCTCTCTCTCTCTCTCTCTCTCTCTCTCTCTCTCTCTCTCTCTGGGGCACAAGAGTTGTTTTCCTTGTTTAAATGAGCACGCAGCCTCCGGTCAGCACTTTTGGGTTCCCTGCTATGCTGAGACCTGCTTTGCCCTCCTGCTGGTGAAGGAAGGAAGAAGGAACCAGCCTCTGTCCCTGTAACGCTAAGAGAAGACACCCTGGTAAATCTCATGACTTTCCTAACCACCTGCTTATCCCTGCCACTTCTCGTTCGATCCTCCACCTCATCATGTCACTATCTGTTAAATTATCTTTTAAGTTAATTTATTTAGTTCAGATTCCTACTCCTTACACACTATTTGTCTATTTTGGTGAAACTATTTTATTTCTTGTCCCGACTTACTCTTTCTAAAACTGACTTATCCTTGTCACTTTTCATTCTGTCCTCCGCCTTCACCCTGCTGTCACTCTTTGCAGAACTGTTCACTCAGAATCTTGTTCGATACGATTTCGTTGATTTTTTTTTTTTTTATAAGCCGATTTTATTCCTTGTCCTGACTTATCCTTTCCTGAAACCTGCTTCCTGCCACTCCTCATTCTTTCATGTACTTCACTCTGCTAATGTTTGGGGATTCTAGTGAAAGTGAAGTCTGAATCTTACTTCTTGCGTTTCCCCTCATTATTCTGCTTAGTTTATCAATACCTTGCTCTCTCTATAGAAGCTAAACACCTTTCTTCACTTTTTCTCACACCCAGCACGACTCACTGTGTGTCACCAAGTACGAAACACCAGAAAGTTGGTGAATAATCTTAGTTAATCCTTAAAGGAATGACCGCACCACCACCCCCACACCACCACCACCACCACCACCAGCCCCCACCACTACAACCGCGTTCTTCCTGTACCTCCCCCAACGCCCCTCTTGTTCTGGCGCACCCCTGCCGCATCGAGATAATGCCAATTTGTGCCCAGTGGGTTTTTACAAGCGTATAAAGGATATCGTAAAACAAACAGAATTATTCCGCAAAATTACCCCCCTGTCGGCCCAAATACTCCTTATCGGTATGCATCGTTGCCATAAGGGGAAGCTGCGAGGGCGAGTGAGAACCTTCCTGACAGATGGAATTGGCAGCACCCGCTCGGGTTTATAGTCACTCGGCCCGGCGGAGGAAAAACAGCCCTTCGATTACGTCTCTGTTATCCACCAGGAGGTAAATGAGGATTTCTATTATATTCCTCCACGACTTCAGGGCTTCGGGGCTTCGGGACTTCGGACCAGAACACGACCCTTACTTTACTTTATCTCTCTCTACTTTCATTTACTTTACATTGCCATTCTGTTCTGGGCTGGGAGAGGAAATGGTGAAGTGTAAGTAAAAAGAAAAATTCCACCTTTGGTCATAAAGTCTGCCTCCTCGTAAACAAACAATTTGCTTCGTCTTAAAAAGGAATGAAAGTTACCTCTTATGACCTACAGTGTCCACGCAATGCCTCGAGTCCCTAAATTGTTACAAGCCTACTCTCCTGAAGCTGGTGCAGGAGAAGCAGAAGGGAGGAAAAACTAAAAGGTGCTGGAAGATGAAGAGGACAGGAAGGAGGAGGAGGAGGAGGGAGAGGAAGAGGACAAAGAGAATTAGGAGAAATTGGACGAGGAGAGGGAGGACCGCGAAGGGTGGAAGGATGAGAGGGAAAAGATGGAGCAGGAGAAAGGAGGATACTGCAAAAGAGGAAGAAGAGAAGGAAGAGAAAAATGTAAAAGGAGTAAAGGATGAAAGAATGAGTTAAAGAAATTGAAGAAAAAAAGAGGAAAGAGGAGAGCACTTCAAAATAAGAGGAAGAGAAGGGAAAAGAAAGCTGTAAAAGGAGTGAAGGATGAGAGAAGGTGTGGATGAATGGGAAAATGAAGAAGATGAGGAGGAAAACTATAAAGAAAGAGAAAGGAAAAGAAAAAAAAACTGTAAGGAGAGTGAAGAATGAGAGGAGTGGAAGAGAAACAGAGAAAGAAGAGTAGGAGAAAACTGAAAATAGGAAGAAGAGAAGAAAGAGAAAACTGTAAGAAGAGTGGAATAATGAGAGGAATTGAATAAAGGAAGTCGAGGAGGGGGAAGAGGAGGAGGAGGAGGAAACTGCAAAATAAGAGGAGGAAAAGGAAGAGGAAAACAGCGAGTCCTCAAAGCCGCCCAGATAACAACACAGATTCACAGATTGAGACACCACGCCCTTTATCCAACCGGTCTCTCGCCGACCATTGCTCGAACTAACCAAACTCACCTTTAAATCTCGCTCCTTCGACAGGTGTTCATTCCCAGACAGGTGTGAGGCCAGGTGTATGCCAGGTTAATTGCTGTAGGTTGTGTTTGGGGTGTACATTCAGGTATTGCGGAAAGTGTGTGTGTGTGTGTGTATGTGTGTGTGTGTGTGTGTGTGTGTGTGTGTCAGGAGGGCACAGCACAGCACGCTTGTCTTCTCTTTGTCGTGTATGAAAGTGTTGTTGTTGTTGTTGTTATTGTTGTTGTTGTTGTTGTTGTTGTTGTTGTTGTTGTTGTTGTTGTCGTTGTTGTTATTGTCATTGTTGAGTTTTGCAATTTTTTTATTTAGTTAACTTATGATTTATTTTTTTCCATGATTTCTTATTCTTATGCATTTATTTTTTCGTTTTTTTCTTTCCTTTTTTTTCAATTTATTTTGCTATGCGTTTAGTTGCCTAACTCTTTATGCACTTACGTATTTCTTTATTTCCAATATTGCAGGCTTGTGAATTTACCTCCATCCCTTCGTATTATTTTGTACACCAGTGCTATCACGGCCTTAGGCTCCAGAGTTTACCGTGTCTAGTAATAAACAGAAAATAACGAGCATTATGCACTTAGTGTCTGTTGCGGAGGAGTGACGTGCGTGTTGGTGGAAAAGACAAACGTAATATTAACTGAAAAACCAAATAGAGAACCGGCAGGTATTCTTCTTTTAGTCCTCTCAATAACTTTTATATTTTAAAACATTTAGTATCACGTGTGGCGAGATTCGCAAGCCACAAACTAGCGATCGTCATCCACTCTCCACTCTCACCCAGCCTTCATCCACCCTCACCCAGCCCACCACCCCAGCCTTCATCCACCTTCACCCAGCCATCATCCATCTTCACCCAGCCCTCATCAGCCATCATCCACCCTTACCTACCCCTCACCCCAGCCATCACTCAGCCCTCATCCATCCTCACCCAGCCCCCCCCCCCAGCCATTCATTCCCCGCCTCCTCTCCTCGTGGCCTCCATTCACCAGTCACTCTCGCTGGGATCGTAACGAGAACACGCGGCGCAACAATGTACACAACAAACCGCCGCGGCGCCTCCCCGTCATCGGCTCAGAGGGACACAATAGCCGCCTCCAAACACGGCACCAGCGACACAAGACCTTCCTCGCTTTCTCCCGTGACCTGACGGCGCCCTTCCCCGGCAGCAGGGTCCCGGTGAGTCACGGACGCCACCTCGCCTCACCCCGACCGACAGTTCTTCCATCGGGGCGACAAAAGATAAATATTACGTTTGCTTCTTCCACCTTCACGCGATGGGATCACTGGCTGCAGGGAAAGGCTCGCCGGGAAGAGTCTCACGACGCCCCTGCTGCCTTTATTCTGTATCGGAGGAAAGTCTGAAGCCACGGGGATTGGTGGGGTGCGTTAGGTTGGGTCAGGTTACGTTGGGTCAAGTTGGGTTAGGTTGGGTTAGATTGCGGGAGTTATAGGTTAGGTGAAATTAGGTTAAGTTTTCTTATTGAAGGCAGTATGAAAAAATGTATATATATTTTTTTTTTTTTATATGTTCAGAAAGTTTTAGTATTTTTCAGTTTGCTTATTTCTTTTAAATAGTACATTTCTTATTTTTAGTATATTTATTTTATTTATCTATTTTATTTATTTTTTTTATGAATGGTACATAACTTTCAGTGAGGATTAAGATTATTATTATTATTATTATTATTATTATTATTATTATTATTATTATTATTATTACTATTATCATTATTATTATTATTATTATCATTATTGTAAAATGTAATAT
The DNA here is from genome assembly GCF_035594125.1 of Scylla paramamosain. NCBI lineage: Eukaryota > Metazoa > Arthropoda > Malacostraca > Decapoda > Portunidae > Scylla > Scylla paramamosain. Next base: position 9,467,698 of record NC_087188.1, read on the forward strand.
AATCCAAACTATACTCATCAAGGGTTGCTGTCTGAGGTGGCAATAGTGTCCTTTCGCCTGTCAGTGCATCAGTGCCAGACACGGTGTAGCCTCCTTCACTTGTTACCACCAAAGCATTCATCCGTGTTCCTGCCTCTCCCTCTCCTCCACGGCTGATGGGAAGGACATTCGCTCCTCTCTCTCTCTCTCTCTCTCCCTCCTCTCTCTCTCGCTCTCCTCTCTCATCTCTCTCTCTCTTCTCTCTCTCTCTCTGTCTCTCTCTCTCTCTGAAGTCTTAGGGCATATTCTTATCACTCCTATGATTAATTTGTTTATTTGTTCTCTCTCTTCCAAGGATTGTCACTATCTCTCCCGTCTTGTCCCCTTTGACCTGCTCTCCCCACCCTCTCCCTTCTCTCCCTCCCTTCTACCCTCTCCTTGCCTCCTTTCCCACTTCTTCCCTTCCATTATCTTGTCCTTACCTTTTGCCACCTTTCTCCCCTTCTTTATCAGTAACACAAATATTTCTTCTCTTTCCTTTTTCCTTCCTCTTTTTTTATTTCCTTCTATTCATCCTTTTCCACATCCTTTTTCCTTCCTGTGCCCCTCTCTCTCTCTCTCTCCCTCTCTCTCTCTCTCTCTCTCTCTCTCTCTCTCTCTCTCTCTCTCTCTCTCTCTCTCTCTCTCTCAGTCCTCTTTCTTTATCGTACGTATGTTCTTCCATTACCCTCCCTTGCGTTCTCTCTCTCTCTCTCTCTCTCTCTCTCTCTCTCTCTCTCTCTCTCTCTCTCTCTCTCTCTCTCTCTCTCTCTCTCTCTCTCTCTCTCTCTCCAATACTCCCTTTCCTCACCTCTTTAATTTTCACCTCCCCTCCCTCCCTCCCTTCACTTCCTCCTTTTTATCTGTAAGGTATATACAAGGCGTCCCTTCCTTCGTGTCCTCCACCTGTGAACAAGGGCACCAGGTAAAGCAGAGCCTCGTAAAGCCACAATACCAGGCAGGTAACAGGTAGTGAGCTCGTTAGACTAGGTATTGCTGCGACAGGTAATGGCATGACCACCTTGGGGAACTCTGAGAATGATGGAAGATTCACGCTGTGTCTGTGGCGTGTCCTCTATCGTATGGTGATAGGTGGCGAAAGCTTATCCTGCTGCCAGTGTTGTTTGAAGGGAAGGTACTCATGTTTTCACCTCTTTTAAGACTCCTAATGTTTACCTGTTTGAAGCAGTGCGTGGTGGACGGTGAAGGTAATGGGTGCCTTGCATTACAAACAGCAGCTTTTGTTTTTTGTAAGGCACTGAGAGGAGGAGAAAAAAAAATGGTTTCACCTTGGCTATCCCCACGTGAAGTAAATCTAAATAATCACCTCTTGCCGCGTTTTCATTACCACACCGTCAGCTGCCGTCATCAAGGGGAGGCTCAGCTATTCTTTATCTCCCGCTCCATCCTCCCTTAAAAACTCAGGACTCTCTTCTCGTGACTCTAAATCCTTCTGGGGCATGGCGTCCCCCCAGCAAGGGTCAAAGGTCAAAGGGAGACAAAGGGAACGAAAGAAAGCTTATTATTTTCCACGACCTGAAGTGGACTACCTGTTCTTAGTGTGTGTGTGTGTGTGTGTGTGTGTGTGTGTGTGTGTGTGTGTGTGTGTTCCGTCACCCTCTCTCTCTCTCTCCTCTCACACGCATATAAAGGTCAGGAAATGCCACCTTGATGTGTATGCGTAGGTCTCACATTACCAAAAGCTGTCAGTTCCTATTCCACTTCACCATTTTTTCATCCCAAGTCTACTCAGGCAGACACGCCCTCACCATTTCCTGAGCTGCGAGACTTGATTGGTGCGCAGTGATACCTGGGCATTACTATATACCTGACATTACCTTAACCATAGCATAATTTAACTTTGATTTCTTAGCTAGGCCAGTGTTACCTGACGGAGAACATGAAGGGTAGCATGAGGAGTGATTGGCTGGACATTGTTGTGCTTATCTGTACCGTTTGTCTATTGTTTTTTTTTTCTGCTTTACCTGTTTTATATACAGGGAAAAGACGAATGAAAACAGAAGGTATATATTTATCTATCAATCCATCTCTTGTGAGACTCTGAAGATTTTAAATAGCCAGTTAGAAAAGAGAAGATAAAGAAACATAGACGCTATCAGATAAGGAAGAGATGGATTGATAGATACTCCGTAAATATATACCTTCTGTTTTCATTCGTCTTTTTCCAGTATATAAAATAAATAAAGCAGAAAAAGATAGACAAAACTGTACAGATAAGCACAACAACAACAACAACAAATAGTCAGCACCTACACTTGTTTCCACTCACCTGGTCTTCCCCCTGTGGTCTGTTGTGCTGTAAACCCCACGTGATGAAAATATAAATGCTTACCTTATCCCCCATCTGACTTGGCCACACCTGAGCCCTGATTAACGCAAGCCTCACCTGCGCCCGTAAAAGGTGTGCTGTGTTCACCTTCGGCCGCCAGGTGAACAGTATCGCACCAGTTGAGGAATGCTTACCTGCCCTAACCTACCCTACCTCCTCCCCTCTCTTCCCCTCCCTCTTCTCATCCCCTTTCCCAGACCCGCCCTGTTTGTGGGGATGAAAAACTTGTCTTTCCTTTGTCATGGCACCCCACACTCCTCCTCCTCCTCCTCCTCCTCCTCCTCCTTCGGGTCTCCTTCTCACCCTGCCCATGCCTCTCTTCACCCCGCCCTTCCCTTTCCTCCGCCCATCCCTCCTTCCACGCCTACCTCTCCCCTCCCTCCATCTCTCCTCTCCCTCTCTTTTTCTCCACTCCGCCCTGCCCAGTGGGAAAGAATTAGAAGAGGCGGGTTGGGTACATTTTCTCTACCTTGCGAAACACGAGTGCAGGTAAACACTTACACACACTCACACACACACACACCACACACACACACACACACACACACACACACACACACACACACACACACACACACAGCTCGTGAGAGGAGGATTCGTACCCGTACAAGGCAATGCGGGGTCATGGCAGTTCCTTCCCATGCGTTCATACATTCGTGTTGTCTTCCATTCCTAAGGTTATCGATCGTGTTTACCTCAGTGATACGGCGCGACGAGTTATTCCAGCGAACCACGCCTCCATTACCACCTGACGCCCTTCGCATCTCTATTAACCCCACGCACTTTCCACTCTAAAGGCCACAGTTTTTAGTCTACCTTGGGAATCTCGCCTTATTGTCTTAATTTATCCTTCTCTGTAAGCCGAGCATGTCGCCTCTGCCCCCTTTCAGTAATTATATGATTCGTCTTAATTAGCGGCGAGCAGGAGACGGGAACTGCGTTGTTTCATCCTTTCCAGCCACTTCCCCGCGTTTCTCAGGCAGTCTCTGTCCAGGTGTATTTTCCAGTACAAATACTCGTAGTCTTAAGTGGATCGGTAACAGTGCTGAGGCAAATCTGACAATGCCTGTGTGCCAGTGGCGTAACAGGCGCTGGGAGACACTAAAGTCTTGCAAGGATACTCAGTGGCATAGCATGAGTTTTTATTTTATCTTTATTTTATTAGAATTTGGCAGTGTGAGAATATACGCATTTCTCCTCCTCCCCTTCACCTGATAAAACACTTAATGTTTCGATAATGTGGCCATTTTTTATGTTTTTTTACTGTTCTTGTATTGCTTGTTCTCGTCTGCTTCCTCTAATTTCTTCCCCTGTACCTCCTCCTCTCTCTTAATGAACATGCACACCAAAGCACATGCATGAAAATTTTACTGCTCTTGTATTCCTCCCCTTCGTCTGCCTCCATCTCCTTTCTTCTTACTTCCTCTCTCAAATAAACATTACCATTACACGCAATATAGAGAACAAAACAAATCACAGAAAACTTTAGCGGGCGGCCACTACACAGCGCACAGTTAGCGGCGTGGGAGTCTCTCGGTCCCGTCCATTAGGAGAGGAAGGCAGCGGTGCGCGGACGCAATCACTCGCCAGGTTAAATGGGCCACACATCCTTCTTCCACCTTGTTCCCGCGCGTTACTCGGCCTCCACTCCAAGGTGTGTGTGTGTGTGTGTGTGTGTGTGTGTGTGTGTATGTGTGTGTGTGTGTGTGTGTGTGTGATAAATCGGAAGGGCGGCGCTCACGAGTGTATCACCTGCCTTCATTCTCACCTGGACAGCTAGGGCACCAATTAGCCAGGTAACGAGGGGCGTAACCTGGTGGACACACACACACATACACACACACACACACACACACACACACACACACACACACACACACACACACACACACACAGGAATGTATGTGTTTTTTTTATTTATATTTTTTTCTTTTAATATCCAGTTAAATTATGCTGCTCTTGATTTTAAACTTTTGATTTTAATTCTTATCTAGTTGTCAGAATGTTACGTTAATTGTGGGGAGTAAACAAAGTCGGGGAATAAATTGAGTTAAATAATCAACATTGCAATATTTCCTGCTAGCCTTGCATGCTTTTTTCCTCATGAGATTCGGGATTATGATTATTAAACGTCGAGAAAAGGTTAAGATCCTTATTGAATTTTTTTTTTTTTTTGAAGACTGTTCCTAATATATCTCATGCATATCATTTCATTATTAATGCTTCGCTATTTCCCAGTTGCTCAATCCTCACCTCGTAAGATGAACCAAAGAGAATTCGGGAATGGTCGAAAATCTTTTATATTTCATCAGTAATGCCTACCTTGCCTGACCTCCTGACTGAAGCTTCGAATTCTACTCAGCTATTTCGGATCTCGTTTCCCATTCTTCCGGAACATAAGATTGAGAATGTTTTTTTTTTCTTTTCTTTTCTTTCTTTTCCGTGAAAAAAAAAAAAAAAAAATATATATATATATATATATATATATATATATATATATATATATATATATATATATATATATATATATATATATATATATATATATATATTTATATATATATATATATATTATGATGTTTGATTTAAAAGAATTTCTAATGAGTTCAACCTATTATATTTTAACTATTTATATCTTACTTCCTTGTGTGAGATTTGCATGATATCTTTCAACTCACTCTGCATTATAATTTCATCACCTCATCTATATTTGTGGTGCAAGATATTATTATTATTATTATTATTATTATTATTATTATTATTATTATTATTATTATTATTATTATTATTGTAGAGACAAAAACACAAGAAACAATGAAATATCAAAGCGAATAAATTAAGTTTTTATATTTCAAAGTTAATAATTATATTTTTTCCATCGCTTTCCTTCTTGCCAGACTCCAAAATTGATCTCCCGTCATCATCTCTTTTCCCAGCACGCCCACACCCCGCCTAAGTGTGGGCGTGGGCGGGAGGGAGTGTTTGTAAGCGGTAAAAACCAAGTGGGCGGTGGGCTGCAGTTAGGAGTGGGTGGAGGGAGCAGGAGGAACAATTGAGGGTGGAGAGGGATGGAGGAGGAGGGAGTGGATATAAGTGGAAGGGAGGGCTGGTGGAGAGAGAGAGAGAGAGAGAGAGAGAGAGAGAGAGAGAGAGAGAGAGAGAGAGAGAGAGAGAGAGAGAGAGAGAGAGAGAGAGAGAGAGAGAGAGAGCAAAATACCACATTCATACTGCGCTCTTTACTCCTCACTTAAAAACACCACAGGTAAAAACGCTCCACAGGTGTCTGGCAAAGGTCGAGCTACCTGTGCTTCGGTTCGTGCAGGTGGACTCGTTTTGTCTTCATTCATCCTCGCCAAGGTGCAGCTCTAATATTCTCACAACTGGTCTTATCTCCCGTCTTATCGAGAGCATCATGACGGGGTAATCTTTCTGTGTTAGATTCGTGGGGGTATCTACCTCCTGTGTGGGTGTGTGTGTGTGTGTGTGTGTGTGTGTGTTGAGATGGGAAAAATACTCCGTTGCAGATAGTTCTGTATGTATGTGCATATGTGTATATTTTAGTATATGGTTACTTATTTCTTGTGTATATGTTGAGTTTTTTATATATATACAATTTTTTATCCGTAAAAAGTGTGAGATTTAAAAATAGACCCAAATTTTCACACCCAAACTCCATACAATCTTAAACCAAGAGCTCGAAACTTTAAAAAAATAAACTTACTTCAATGAAATTTCACTCATACACTCCATACAACCCCTAATATTCCAGAAATAATCACCAAACCGCCACAATCCTGCTCATTGACCTCACAAGCCAGTCTTTCTCTCATCAACTCCAAGCAGATGGCGGGGAGGGGAAGGAAGGTCAGCTGTGTGTGATCCGCTCTCTTCGTGATCTTGATGAACGCGAATGCACTGAGGCCTGGCAGAGACTGAGGCCTTAGCAGGGTGTTGAAGGCGCGACAGAGGGAGGATAATGCCTTAGCGCTGCGATGGGAGGGAGGGGGAAGGGCAGACTAGTGTGGGAGGGAGAGTTACTTCTGTTGCGAAAGTTGGTAAGAAGGAGATGGAGGAGTGGAGATGATGTGAGGGAGGGAGGCTGGAGGGGAATGAAACCACTGCTATATAAAGAAGTGTAGTGGTGGAGGTGATGATAGGAGGAGGAGGAGGAGGAGGAGGAGGAGGAAGGGGGAGGTAGAAGTAGAGTATTGCAGTGGTGATGAAAGCTAAAGGAGGAGGAGGAGGCGAGAAACAAGACAACTCATCGGGTTTATTGATAATGGTGATTCTTATTATTAATGATGGTAGTGACGCCATCATTAAGAAACTGTCGCAGGAAAATGTTAATTTAGAAGAAGAAAGTGGAGGACGAGGGGAGAGAGAGAGAGGGGTGGAGGGGACTGGTAGGAAAATTACTAGGAATGAAAGAAGACGAAGAACGGAGAGGAGGAGGAGGAGGAGGAGGAGGAGGAAGACGGGAATGAACAAGGAGAAAATAGAAATCATTAAAATAACTGCCATCACCACCACCACCACCACCACCACAACAACAACAACAACAACAACAACAACAACAACAACAACAACAACAACAACATTACACAATCCTGCCCATAATTCATCACCCACATTCCCTTTTCCTTCCTTTAATTAAATAATTGGATGCGTAATTGCAAACTCCCATTTATTGTTCATGATGAAATTAGTAGCTGTTGAGAGAGAGAGAGAGAGAGAGAGAGAGAGAGAGAGAGAGAGAGAGAGAGAGAGAGAGAGAGAGAGAGAGAGAGAGAGAGAGAGAGTTACATAAACACTTCCCTCCCTGCCAGGTTTAATCCCAATCATGTTTTTAAGACCATTAGTTAAGTTAATTAAGGCAATTAGCAAATCCGGCAACCATTCATTACCTCACCATTAATATTACGATTATTATTGGGTGGTCAGAAAAATAGTAGCATTGTATGTGATATAAGAGAGAGACAGAGAGAGAGAGAGAACGCTGCGGGGAAGAAGAGAAGGAATTGATAGTGGTAGTACTGATGGTGGTGGTGGTGACGGCGATGGTGGTGGTGGTGGTGGTGGTGGTGGTAACTGTAATAGTAATTTTGTGATTCTATAAAAAAGGCTGAAATGTTTGGGTTTTTAAAAGACTGTTATAACCACCTGTTGATTATCAGATACAGTATAATGACTTGAATAATGAAAACATGTTATTCTCAAACTGTATATTCTCTTAACCCTTTCACTACAATATACATTATTTCAGAACACTAAAAATGGCTGTGCAAAGTCTCATCAAAAACCACGAGAAAGGAAAAGGATTAAAACAATAGCTATCCATTGTCTAGCTAGTAAAATGTTTAAATTGGGTGTTGAACAAAAATATACTTCAGATGGATTTGTGATCACGGGACGGTGTGTTTGCAGCAGTGAAGTGGATAAGACTCATTGTAATTCAGACTTATTCATTATATACTCCCATTTATCCATCCATTTATTTTCTATTTTATTTCTCTCTCTCAGTTTCATTCACCTGTGTTTCTTATTCTTCATTTGTTTATATTCTTTTATTTTTCATTATCACCGTCCTTGCTTTTCTACTTCCTCTCCATTTCCACTTGTTTATCTCTACTTCCTCTCATCGACGCTTTATCTCTCTCCCTTCTTCCCTCTTCAACATTTTACCTTTAACATTTTTTTTTCCATTTCTAACCATATTCTGCATTTCCTTTTCCTCCTTTATCGTTATTAATATGTTCTTATCCTCTTCCTCTCTGTCTCTCTCCCTCCTACCTTACTAATACTCTTTCTATTCCTCTCTCTCATTTCCTTTCCCTTTTACCTTTACTCCTTTTACTAATATTTTTCTGTTCCTTGCTATCTTTCTCCTTCCTTTCCTCTTCCTCCTTCCCTTTACTAATACTAACACTTTCTCTCTTTCCATCCTTCTATCCCTCTCTCTCCTTTCCTCTCCCTCCTTCCCTCTTCCTCCCTTTCCTTTTACTAATATACACTCTTTCCCTCGCAACAGGTCCGATACAAGAGACGCCTGACCCTCGTACCCGCCAGGTCAGGCCATTATAGACGCCGTGACCCGCCAAACGTGGGATCGAACCCGGGTGAGGTGAGTGAGAGAATTGGGTCCGTTTTTCATTAGCTTTTGCCACAATACGCCTCTGTTTGTTGGTGTTTTGTTTGCTTGAAGCCTTTGATGCGGGTGGGCGGTCCTCCCTGCGTGGGTTCTGAAGTCAGGTGTTTTATATCTTATTTTTATGCTGCCTGCTGCGTTTTGAAGTGTGTTTTGTTGTGGTGGGTGGGGGTAGGGTGTGTGTTTGGGGAGGGGGTAGTGTGTGTGATGGTGAAGGGTGTAGTGTGTGTGTGTGTGTGTGTGTGTGTGTGTGTGTGTGGTATTGATTGGTCATTTTTGCTTTGATTAAGATTATTACTCAGTATACTATAAGGTCAATTGATTCGTGAGGGAACACACACACACATACGTACACACATACAATTTTATTACTACTACTACTACTACTGCTGCTACTATACTACTACTACTACTACTACTACTACTACTACTACTACTACTACTACTACTACTACTACTACTACTTCACAGGATAGCGAGAAAGATAAAATAAATATGACACCAGATCAACATATCGAAAACGGTGGAAATCAAAGGGAATACTAAAGGAAACACCAGACCAAGACTTCAATATTCTGTTTTACCTTGTGCCATATTTATTATTATTTTATTATTATTGCTATTGACTGAGTGAGTGGTAAGATTGACTCTCTCTCTCTCTCTCTCTCTCTCTCTCTCTCTCTCTCTCTCTCTCTCTCTCTCTCTCTCTCTCTCTCTCTCTCTCTCTCTCTCTCTTTCCCACAGCTTTGTCCCCCACCCTTGTATCTTCACACCTGAGGAAGAAGACTCCCACCTAGCCACTTAATCCCCCACAGATAAGATGGAAGGGGGAGGCAAAGGGGCGGGCGTGTCGTGGGAAGGGAAGCTAAAGGAAGAAAAGAAGAGGAAGAGTACTGTTTTTAGATTACAAGAAGATAAATCCAACTACTTTTTTTGGGTGGGTTTTTATGTAGGTTTAGTTTGGTTTGGTTTGGTTAGGTTGTTAGGTTAGGTTAGGTAAGGTTACGTTAGTGTAGTTTACAGGTTAGGTTAGGTTAGGATGGTTAGGTTAGGTTAGCTTTTGGTTTGATTTGATTTGGTTATTTTGCTACGTTAGGTTAAGTTAGGTTACGTCAAGTTAGGTTAGTGTTAGTGTTAGGTTAGGTTAGGTTAGGATGGTTACGTCAAATTAGGTTAGGTTAGGTTAGGTTAGTGTTAGGTTAGGTTAGTGTTAGGTTAGGTTAGGTTAGGTTAGGATGGTTACGTCAAATTAGGTTAGGTTAGGTTAGGTTAGGTTAGGATGGTTACGTCAAATTAGGTTAGGTTAGGTTAGGTTAGTGTTAGATTAGGTTAGGTTAGGTTATGATTGTTAGCTGGTTTAAATTGACCTATTTTTTTTTTTCTAGCTGATCTTAATTTTCATGTTATCTTTTCTTATATAATATCTTTTATCTATATTTTGTTATTTTTTTTCAATTATATGCTAAGGTTGGTTTAGTTTCTCTCTCTCTCTCTCTCTCTCTCTCTCTCTCTCTCTCTCTCTCTCTCTCTCTCTCTCTCTCTCTCTCTCTCTCTCTCTCTCTCTCTCTCTCTCTCTCAGGAATTGATTAAGGCGCCTTGAATGTCCTGATAAATTTGCACAGTGTATAATTTCTGATCCGAACTTAAGGTATGATGAACCTCACATTTTTCCGGACCCCTTTGCTCCTGGTGTGTGTGTGTGTGTGTGTGTGTGTGTGTGTGTGTGTGTGTGTGTGTGTGTGTGTGTGTGTCCCATTCGCTATTAATTTGCAGCTTTTTTTTTCTCTTCTCTTATCGCCTTCATCACTTTTTTTCTAATCTCTGGTTTCTTTGTTTGGCTTTCGTTGTCGTTGCAGTAAAGTGGACATTATTTTGTTTTATCTGTAATTTCGCTTCTTCCTTATCTACGATCTTTATCTCTCTCCTTCTCCTCCTTCTCCTCCCTTCTTCCACATATTCTCTCAGCCTTCTACTTCTTTCACAGTTTTCTCTTCCTTCTCTTTCCCCTTTTTTTTTTGCAGTTTTTTCTCCTCCTCCTCCTCCTCCTCCTCCTCCTCCTCCTCCTCCTCCTCGGTATCATAAGCTTATATCTTTCTTTATCCTCAGCCATTTCTTTATCTTTTATGTGCATCTTTCCTCCTCCTCTCCCCCTCGTCCTCCTCCTCCTCCACCACCTCCTCCTCCTCCTCGTAGGGCGTGAGGTCAACAACTTCAAACAATTACAAATATTAATTGCCTTGTACAGTATATCACCTCCGATAAATTAGCAAGCAGCGGGGTATTGCGGCGGGAAAGCTTCTCTCTGGTTCACGGGCGGGGCGGGACGAGGCGGGGGCACGGGAAGCAGGTAAGAGAAACATACGGGAGAGTTTGGTCGCTTAGGAAAATTGCGATTGAGTATGTAGGCAAATAGTAGTAGTAGTAGTAGTAGTAGTAGTAGTGTGAGGTTCAAGGAAGCCATACTATAGAGGAAGATGGGAGTGTAAAGCGTGGGAAGATGCAGAGATGATGGGAGAGAGGAGGAGGTGATGGGAGGGCATTAGAGGGAAGGAGGAATGGAGAAGAGATTGAATATTACAAGAGAGAGAGAGAGAGAGAGAGAGAGAGAGAGAGAGAGAGAGAGAGAGAGAGAGAGAGAGAGAGAGAGAGAGAGAGAGAGAGAGAGAGAGAGAGAGAGAGAGAGAAATGAGGTGCTGGAGAGGGAAATAAAAAAGAGGAATTAACTCAGGTGAGAGGGCAATGAGGAAAGGAGAAGAGAAAACAAAGCTGAAAGGATTGAGAAGGGAAGGGAAGCAAGGGGGAATGTGAAAGAACTGGGAGAAGAGGAGGAGGAGGAGGAGGAGGAGGAGAAGGAGGAGGAGGAACAGGAGCAGGAGAAGTAGGAGAAGGAGGAGGAGGAGGAGGAGGCGTAGCAAATGGTTCACTTCACTTTGAGAAGGCTGCAGGGAAAGACCAAAATTGCTTCACAGACCACTTAGCTCCAAACTTCGAAACACACCAGCCCCACTTTTCCCCTTTTTCTTGATTTTTTTTCGGAATTTCAACACACACACACACACACACACACACACACACACACACACACACACACACACACACACACACACACACCTAAAACCCACCATGTACATTCAATTTTCTTTTTTTTTTATTTTTTTTAGTCAGTCTTCTTTCTACCTAACACCTGGCCACACGTGAGTTTTCCCTGAACCACACCTGAGCCACACCTGCTTTGGTAGCCCAACAGGTGTTCACATTCACATCTTACTCTACCTGGCTATCGATTCTAAAAGTGTTTACGAAAAAAAATATATATATCCCCCGTCTGTTTTCAAATACAAAACCAACAATACAGAAAAAAAAGGAATAATATTAATTTGTATGTGTAAAGTAATGTTCGAGTTTACTTTCCTCGTGAACCTTCTCATGTTAAGTGCAGGAAGTTAATTTGTTGTGTTTTGTATTTATTTCCATTATCACATTATTCCTTATTTCCCTCCGTCACACACACACTGCCATTTTCGTGACGTTTTTACCCATAATTCACTCGTCACAAGGAACCGGAAATGCGAAATTGTCCAAATATGATGGGCCATTGTGTTTCTTCGCCTCATTCTTCCTCCTCCGCCTCCTCTCCCTTTCTCTCTCCACCTCTTCCTCTTTTCCTTCTATTCTTCCTCTTTCATCTCCTCCCCGTTTCGTTGTTTTGTCTTTTCCGCCTCCGTTTATTAATTTTTTTCTTGTTTTTCTTTCATTTGTAAGTTTCATCTTTTGCAATTTTTTCTCTCTCTCTCTCTCTCTCTCTCTCTCTCTCTCTCTCTCTCTCTCTCTCTCTCTCTCTCTCTCTCTCTCTCTCTCTCTCTCTCTCTCTCTCTCTCTCTCTCTCTCTCTCTCTCACACACACACACACGCACACATACACACACACACACACACACATACACACATCACCACTTTCCCTTTTACTAATCTTTCACGTCTCTCTCTCTCTCTCTCTCTCTCTCTCTCTCTCTCTCTCTCTCTCTCTCTCTCTCTCTCTCTCTCTCTCTCTCTCTCTCTCTCTCTCTCACCAACCTTCCTTCTCCTTCTTCCTTCTCTCTCCCTCTCTCCCAGTCGCTCTCTCCTTGCACCTGTCTCAAGAACAATGACAGGTGCTTTCGTGCAGTGATTGACGCACAAATGACACGTGGCGCACCTGCACTCACCTCACCTGCGTCTCATGTTCAAGTGTTTTTTAGAAAGTGAGGTTTTGAAGAGAGATTTTGAAGAGGGATTTTCTGATTTCTGTTTTTGTATTTCATTCTTTTTTTTTTAAGATGTTGGTTGAAAGATTTTTTTGTATTGTTGTCTTTTTTTGAGGTGCGTGTTTGTTTGTGCATTTGCTTGTTTGTTTGTTTATGTGTTTGTAAGTTTGTTTGTTGGTTACGTTTGCAAATTTCATGTTGTTTTTAGTTTTATTTTAATTATGTTTTTGTAGTAAATTTTACGAGTACACACACACACACACACACACACACACACACACACACACACACACACACACACACACACACACACACACACACACACACACACACACACACGCACACACACATCAAGCAGGAGCACCACACACACCACACACACCGCACCATCTAAGGCTTGAGTGGGTGACAAAAATAGAAATACAACTTAGATATTTTCCCCGCCCTTACACGCCCAGCAAGGAAGCGGCTGCCAGATTCCTTCACGTCCCAGGGTACAGAGGAACGCCATGGGAAGGAGGAGGAGGAGGAGGAGGAGGAAGGGGTGGGCATGGGTGGTGAGGGCGTGAGGATAGAAGAAGAACGTGCTGTGAGTGGGTGGTTGGGTGGGTGCTCGGTGGTAGCTCTCTCTCTCTCTCTCTCTCTCTCTCTCTCTCTCTCTCTCTCTCTCTCTCTCTCTCTCTCTGCCCGTTCATCATTCTGTCTGTATTTATCTATCTATCTATCTATTTATCTGTTTTTCTCTCTATCTAACTGTTATGCTCTCTCTCTCTCTCTCTCTCTCTCTCTCTCTCTCTCTCTCTCTCTCTCTCTCTCTCTCTCTCTCTCTCTCTCTCTCTCTCTCTCTCTCTCTCTCTCTCTCTCTCTCCACATAGGGGACTGTAGGGGCTGTGTGTAGACGGTTGTGTGTATTTGTGTACGTGTAGGAGAGGTATGTACGTAAGGTAATTTTTTCTGTCCTCTGTACGTGTACGTGCTTCAAGTGTTATGGGGACTCACGTGTATTTAAAAGACAGTTATTTTTTTCTATGTCGTGTAAAAAAGACAAGTAAATATCGACTGTTTTTTTTATCTCCTTTTTTATCCTCTCGTACTGAAAACTTTCCCTTTTAAACTTCAGGCAAGACTTTAAACTATGATATTCATGTCACTCGTCTTTGTTTTAAAACCCAGTGATTAGATTATATGTTACCTGTATCTGGTTACAGGTAAGAGGAGTTGAGGTGTGGTGGTGAGTGGTGTGGTGATGAGAGTGGTGGGTCGTGAGGGTTATGATGGCAGTGAGAGGGGAAAAAATGTAAGAGGGTGGGAAAGAGAGAGTAAGAAAGGATCACATTTCCTCATATATTCCCAGATAATTATGTAATGAGTGATCCGGTGAAACATACGATGGAAGGTGGACGTTTTCCGGTGAAGAATGATCCAAATTGAGTTTTCAATAATATTTTTTCTTCCCTTTGGCCGCCGTGACGGGGAGTTGAAATTTACTGAGGTGGACGCTGGGGGAGAAAACGTGTTGCTGTGAATTATAAACCTTCCCCTGATCACTGGAACACGGACAGGGACTGAGCGAATAAAGAAGACGTTTTGTGTTTAATTCATGGACTGTTAACGCTACGAGCTAAGTTATTCTTTCGTAATAACAGCGATTGCTTAATGTACTTTTACTTATTTCGTCTTTTATAATGTGTTAGTTATGTTCATTATTGTAACCTTGTTCTATGTTTGTCTTCTGTCTACTATTCTTATACAGGAGAAAGGGAGGAAGAATTGAACTTGAAAAGGAATGTTAGAAGAAAAATGATAAATTAGAAAGAGGAAATAAGGAGGATGGAAAAGTGAAGTCAAACACTGAAGGAAACTCGAGATTAAGTGAAGCAGGGAAGAGATGAAAAGGAGGGAAATTTATGATGGATGAAAGGTGGGAGGGAAAGGTTTTAGGAAGAGGGTGGGGATGCGGGAGGGAGAGAGGGACGGGCAGGTGGGAAGGGCAGCTGATGACTAGGGGGAAGGAGAGGGAGGGAGCAGGTGAGGTCAGGACAAAGGTATACTGTCACATGCCAGTCTACTACTGCTCCTCCTCCTCCTCCTCCTCCTCCTCCTCCTCCTCCTCCTCCTCCTCTTGGGACTATTTCCACCTCGCCTTGTCCTTCGCTAAACTTTCTACACACTAACGTTCGCTGCTTTGCTAAGTTTGGTTCGCACTTTAAACATTTTGCGAGACTTTAAAAATTCGTTCACGTTTGCCGCGCGTCCCTCACGAAGCAATCAGAGGGAAGGAAAAGTTCAATTAGCAATTATCGTAGTTTTAAGAAAATTTCCCCACCCAGGTCAGGAGAAAAGGGTTAGTGGGGTGTTGCTTTCTCTCTCTCTCTCTCTCTCTCTCTCTCTCTCTCTCTCTCTCTCTCTCTCTCTCTCTCTCTCTCTCTCTCTCTCTCTCTCTCTCTCTCTCTCTCTCTCTCTCTCTCTCTCTCTCTGTATATATATATATATATATATATATATATATATATATATATATATATATATATATATATATATATATATATATATATATATATATATATATATATATATATATATATATATATATATGTTCGACTCTTGACCAGCAGGGGCACAGGAAACGCAGGTAACAGTGCAGGTGTTTTATTCACAGAAGGTGTGAACAGAAGGCTGGAGGTAGGTGATCTCCCGGCGCCAGGCCGCGCACTTCCACTTAACACTTATGACTGAAGCCTAGCTCGTTCACTCATACACGTATTCATGCCTCACACAAGTCTCGCTCATTCACTCGTTCACACAACTAGCTAACAACCACACACCTCCCCCGAGACATAAGGAAGATTCCTTATCTTTGTTATGGCTACCGTAACACATGAAACAAAGTTACAATGATTGAAGTACAGAAAACACGGTACATATACACAAAACAAACACAGCGTACAATGAACACGTACGACTAATCGTAGGTGCTACGGTGCCACCGCACCTGCAGTCGTCTCGGCTCCCTACGCTGTCGGCTGCTTCGACGCTCTGGTTGCTCTCGGCCACGGTGTACCCCGTTACCCTGATGCTCCGGGCTGCCGGGATGGTGGTGTTCCTCGTGACCCTGATGCTGAAGCGCTGCACCGCCATGAGCGGTGTGCTGCTCGACAGGAAGGGGAGCAAGAGGTCTGTGTGGGCGTAGGTGTCTTCTATTACGCCACATCACGCGACCGCTGCCCATCTTGATGAGGTAGTCTCTCCTTCGCCCAACAGCCACGATGACACCCAGGCGATCCCAGAGGCCTGTCGTGTGATCTTGAACGTCGACGTGGCCACCGAGGTGCAGGAGAGGAAGAGTACGGGGCGGACGCGTCGTGGCGAAGTTTCGCTTTCTTCCTCAGTCGCTCTGCCTTGGCGTCGCACTCATCAGCACGCGCGCTGCCACTGCTGAGCGTATGAGCGATGATGAGCCGGGACACAGGACCTCATAGGATGACCGAAGAGGACTTGTGCTGGTGATCGCCCTTCCGCCCTCGGAGTGGTTGCGCAGTTCCAGCAACCCGCGAGCGAACGCATCCTCGTCCAGGTGTCCCTGCTGTGTGGTCGTGAGGATCAGCTTCTTCACGGACTTGACCGCTGCCCTCGGCGTGACCATTGGAGCGTGGATAATGAGGTGAAGATACACGATGCTCCACCCCCCATCGAGCCAGGAAGCGCCGTACCGATGAAGAAGTGAACTGCGGTCCACCCGTCAGTTCTCAGGAGAACAGGCACGCCCGTGTCGGCGAACACACCCCGAAGGACACGAACGAGCTGATCAGCCGATGCTGGACGTGAGCATGCAGACACGTGAGGCCACCCAGACAAGCGATCTACAATACACGAGGTATGTACGGCCTGCTGCGTGGAAGTAGTCTGCAGAAACTGACTCAAACACCCTGCTGGGTGTGTCCGTGTCCTGCCAGAGAGGTTCGTTGGCTTGGCTTGGTAGGAGTGGACGGCATAGTGAGCATCCAGAAACGACGTTCTCAACGTCTCTGTCCATACCAGGCCAGTACACCGTTTGTCGGGCCCGTCGCTTGGTGCGCTCCATCCCCTGATGACTGTCATGGAGTCGCTCTAGTGTTTCTCGGCGGAGGCTGTGAGGAATAAGAAGCCTCGGCCCGTAAACCACCAGGTCGTCGTCTACGGCCAGCAGACTGCGCACCCGGCCAGTACGTACGCAAGCGGTGATCGAGGTCGTGGCAATGATCAGGGAAGCCCTCGATGATGACGTTCTTGAGCAAGCAGTACTCCCCGTCTCTTGCTGCTGCGGCACGTACCATTTCCACAGTCTGATCCTGGAGTGGTGCTAAGCGGACGCCGTCCTCATTGGTGGCAGATAACGCTGAGATGACCGCTGAGTGGAGAGGGTCGAGGTCACCAGAAGTAGCAGCATCCTCTTCCTCCACTGGGTCCTGTACTGGAGCACGTGAGAGGGCGTCGGGCACACAGTGTGTCGATCCCTTTTGCCAGCTTGCTGTGAAAGAATACTGAGCAAGCTTCTCCCTCATGCGCTGCAGCCGCAGGTTCTCTATTTCTCCCAACAACTTGCTATTGAGGGAGAGGTATCAGCGGGCGGGTGGATCGAGCACTAGATCGAAGTGAGGGAGTCCTTTCAGGTAGGTGCCACATTTCCTGACTGCCCCAGACGATTGCAGCCATTTCCAACTCTATTACTGCATAGCGGCTCTCTGTGTCTGTAACAAATCTTGACCCGCATTGCACCATCTTCCACTGGTCACTGTGCTTCTGCAGGAGAACGAATCCAAATCCGTGCATCCTTGAGGCGTCAGTCTGTAGCATCGTTGGTAATGATGGGTCGAAGTATGCCAAGACAGGTGGGCTGACGAGACACTGTTTCACCTTCTCAAACGCCTCTTCATGGTTAGGAGACCAGCACCAACTGTTCTTCGGGCGTAAGAGATCTCTGAGGGGTTGTGCAGCTGCAGCCACAGCAGGAGAAAAGCTTCCAAGCTGGTTTGTAAGGACCCATGAATGATCGTAAGTCGGTGATGTGCTGTGGTCGTGGGAAGTCAGAGATTGCCTTAACTTTCTTTGAGTCTGTCGTGTAGCCTTGTCCAGAAACAGAGTAACCACAGTAATCTACCCACTCTTTCCGCGAATGTAAACTTCTGTGGGTTGAGAGTGATGCCGTGCTGGTCACACCGCCGCACAATCTGAATGACATGGGCTAAGTGCGCACTGTAGGTGGAGTCATAGGCCAGGATGTCGTCCACGATCTTGATGGTGTTAGGTATGTCGCCGAGAGCTTGGTCTCCTCGACGGTTATACTCGTCTCCAGACGAGGACGAGACCCATAACCGCTCGCCGAAACTTGTACCGACCCCAAGGTGTTATGAAGCAGGTTAAATCCTGGTCTTCTTCTCTAATGGGGACTTGAAAATACCCCATCTTGGCATCAAGAGTGGTGAACCAAACTGCTCCCGGTCCCGATCGAGGCGATGGCGTCATGAGGTGAGCGCACTGGATACACGGGCCTCTTCACGTAACGGTTGAGTCGTGTCAGGTCAACACACAGCCTTACACCAGATGTCTTTTTTGGGACAGGCACGATGGGGTGGCACCATGCCGTAGGGTAGTCCACACTCCTCGATGATTCCCTTGTTAAGCAGCTCTTCCAACTGGCTCTTAATTTCTTCACGCCAATTGTAAGGGATTGTACGAGATGCTGTTACGGCGAAGGGTCGAGCGTCGTCTGTCAACTCGATGGCCATGGATCCACCAGCCATTGCACGTAAACCTTCCTTTGCTTCGAAGACGCTGGGAAAGGCCTTGATCACAGCAGCAGCGTGCCCCGCACGCTGCTGTGGCGTTGGGGTCGTAGGAATGAGGCCAGCTGATCACTTCTGTGGGCGTAGATAGAGGTGGCTGCGAGGCGGTCGGGTACTTGATGGAGCTGTTGCCGGTGCGCTGTTCTTCCCTGCGTAGCGGTCGGATTTGAGCCGGAAAATCTTCGGGGAGGATTCCGAGAGCGATGGAATCGTACCAGCTAAGCAGCGCCCCCTTCACCTCCTTCACCACGCTCACAACAGTCTCAGCTTCCCTGTCGCCCAGTTGCAAGTGCGACGAGAAAGTTCCTACACAGGTGAGGGGGTGATTACCGGCAGCATAAAGTCCATCACCATCAGCGGGCGCCAAGCTGGAGGGCGGGATTCCAAGGAGTGTTGCCGTGTCGAGGCCAATAACGGTCGTTTCGGCCCCAGAGTCAGGAGTCCACGTAATCTTGTTCTCTTCCAGCGGGATGTGTGGCGGTAATGAGCACCTGGGGCGCAGGTCGTGCCGTCACCGTCTTTGTGTATACGCCTGATAAGAGCTGGTATACACTGGCACTGGCTCCCCGCCTCGGGCCTGCACCGCGATGAGGAGAGACAGTTGAGGAACTCCTCGAAGCTCCTCGTCGTTTCCTCACTGTCTGCTGACATACACTCGCAAAATGCCCTCTTTTCCCGCAGTTACGACACACTTTATCTATTGCCTGGCATCCCCTTTTGTCACTGCGACAATCTTTGCCACAACGATAACAGGCCCGTGGGGCTTGAGCCCCCGAAACTGCCCCTTCCTGTAGTTCGAGACAGCGTTCACACCATGGCTCGAAGAGTGAGAGCCGCCCCTTAGTACTGCACTACACTGGTTAGCGCTCTCTGATGCTCTGCAAATATCTATGGCGTTTTCAAGGGTGAGTTTCTTGTTTTCCAGCATGCGTTTCAGAGCCACTTCGTCTCGTGTCCCCAACGACAATTCCTGTCACGCAGCTGATGGTTTATGCACTGGTCGCAAAAGTCACAGAAATTGGCGATTTCCTTTACAGCACATAAAAAGTCGTCAAAAACCTTCTTGCGTTTCTTGCACGCGGGAGTAGAAGTCTCTTCTATCCATGATGATGTTGCGCTGGCTTCGCAGGTACTCACACATTGCATCGAGGATGGTTCTTAACTCCGCGTCTCTCGGTAAGCTTATCCCGTAGCGAAGCGTACGGGTCCACTCGTCGTCTAGGACAGCAGCGAGTGCCGCCCTCTGCTCAGCCAGGGAGAGACAGTCTATCCTGGCGAGGGTTACGTATCCTTCAAACTTATGGCGCCACGTGTCGAACTCACGTAAAGATGCTGACGCCGTTAAGTGAGGAATGATGGGTGGCGGACGTCGGGAACCTCGCGCCCTGGGTAGACGTGCTGCGGGCTGTGGTTTCGCCTTCATTGCTCGCCGGTGGTGCGACTGGGAGCTTGTGGTCCCCACTCTCTCCAGCAGCTGGGTTAAACGCTCCTCGCGAGCCTGACTCTGCTCCGACTGTCGCGCTAGCAGGGCAGCCAGCGCCTCCAACTGCTTCTCCATTCTGCGCCGTACCCACTGCAGCCTTGTCCTGATCCTACTCACTGCGCCATGTTCGACTCTTGACCAGCAGGGGCACAGGAAACGCAGGTAACAGTGCAGGTGTTTATTCACAGAAGGTGTGAACAGGAAGGCTGGAGGTAGGTGATCTCCGGCGCCAGGCCGCGCACTTCCACTTAACACTTATGACTGAAGCCTAGCTCGTTCACTCATACACGTATTCATGCCTCACACAAGTCTCGCTCATTCACTCGTTCACTACAACTAGCTAACAACCACACAATATATATATATATATATATATATATATATATATATATATACAGCACGTGGTTTCCTTTTAAGTTCATGTTATTTTTGGGAAAATGCGAACAGGTCAGGTCAAGTCAAGTGACCTGACCCCCCACTCTCTCTCTCTCTCTCTCTCTCTCTCTCTCTCTCTCTCTCTCTCTCTCTCTCTCTCTCTCTCTCTCTCTCTCTCTAATCCTCAATCCCTGCTGTGTTTCCTTCCTCCTCTTCCCCCATCCCTTCCTTTCCCCACTCTCTCTC
Source organism: Scylla paramamosain (assembly GCF_035594125.1). NCBI lineage: Eukaryota > Metazoa > Arthropoda > Malacostraca > Decapoda > Portunidae > Scylla > Scylla paramamosain. The sequence goes on from NC_087188.1 coordinate 9,488,381, forward strand.
TCTCTCTCTCTCTCTCTCTCTCTCTCTCTCTCTCTCTCTCTCTCTCTCTCTCTCTCTCTCTCTCTCTCTCTCTCTCTCTCTCTCTCTCTCTCTCTCTCTCTCTCCCTATGCCAACAGGTGAGGTCTAGATGGAAGTAAAAATATATTTCCCTCCTCTTCCTCCTTCTTCCTCCACCGTTTACCTTTTCCCTTACAATTTCCTTCTTTCCATCTTTCCCTACTTCGTCCTCCCTCTTTTCTTCCTTCGTCTTTCCCTCAGTCTCTCAATTTATGTCCATTTTTTACTTTTATTTTTACACCTATCTCTCCCTCTTTTTCCCACATATTTTGTACACTTCCCCTCTATCTATCACC